>NC_056050.1:1660658-1741600 GCF_004379255.2 Salvia splendens
TAATTAATGTTTATTTAGTTACATGGGTGGGGGCTATTGCCGTCCTAGGATTATATGAGGTTAACAACTCTTTAATAGAGTTCACCACTCTAAATATTGATTAATTTTTGGGTTAATTGCCTATTAATGTATAAACTTTTATTTATTTTGCAATTTTAATATGAATTTTTTAAAATATTTTAATAATGGTTATCACATTTTGCAGTATTAATAATTCGAGTTTTGGTGATCATAAGAGATCACTAATTAAACTCTATCTAATTAAGTAGATAGAGTTTACTTTTTGTATATTTAGCATGTGGATGAAATAATCAAACAAGAATGATGCATATGTGTTCAATGTGATTTAATTTGATTTTTACTCGTATTTCTTATAGATGTAGGAGTACTATATAAAAAACTTAATAGCATATATAGAGAGAATTTACTTTAGTATTGGTTTTGTGCTTTTAATATTAATTCTTAATATTCAAAAATAAAAAAACTAAATCATGAGTAGGGGGCCCACATGAATACTTTATCACATGCTATCCACATGTCGACAAAAGCGTTAGTTGGATTAAATTGTATGCCTTTGTCTTAACGTTTCTAGTTCCAAATTCCAATTTTAGTACTACTAGTATTTCCCCACAAATAAAAAAGCAAATATAATAAATAAATATAGAATACATAGGAATGTAACTGGATCGCAATATCCATTTGAATAGATTTTAAATGAGAACTTCTATATTTAAATAAAGATGAATAGTAGTAATTTTTTTCGATAATGAATATTTATAAAAGTAGCCTATATTTTACCAAAATTATTGATTAGTTATGATTTTGCAACTAATTAAGGTTTTGGCATTGATATAGTTTGTTACGAACTTACGTGACACTATCTCGCATCAACTAAAACGAAGTCATAGTGAAAGCAATGAATTGAAACAACATCGTATTATACTAAATTAAATAATTTCATTCATTATTCTCCCTTCAAACTTGTTTCTAATTTTCCATTTTACATTTTCTCCCTTCCATGTCATTCTTTCTTAAGGAAAACTTTAATTCAACAAAAAAAAAAAATTTCTCTAGTCGACATTGTTTGGCTGTCTATAATATGACATCTAATAACGTCACATAAAACTATATTAGTGTCCAAATATTGATTAATTGCAAATCAAAACAAATCAATGATTCAGTATACTTTACATGAATATTTTAAAGCTAGTATGTAAAATTAAAAAAAAATTACAAACAAATTACTCACTAAATTATTAGATCAAAAAGCTATATGAAAACAGAAACTTGTTCCGAGATTTGAATTTTTCATTGTACATTGGGATATTAAATACAAATTTATTATCCTAACTGTTAGGATATCCCACAATGTGTTCATCAGCTTTGACTTTCAATCACATCTAACAATGACTTTTGTATAAAAGGCCATTTTAAGCTAACTAAACCTGGGGCCCTAATTACATCATTTTCTTAAGATTATCTGTATTATTTTATTTTTATTTTTGTCAAATATATAAAAATATCTCGACAGCACTGATGCACGTAATTCCTAGTATTTATTTCTGAAGTAAATGTAGAAATTTTATGCATCGCAGTACATACTAGACAAATCAAAGAATCAACGTAATAAAAAAATATCATGATTATATATTACAAGTAAAGTAAAATTTTCAGAATGTATTTGATTGACTGCATGCATGCCTTTTTTTTAATCAAGTTATGTTTAATTTTTAATTATTTCAAATTCTTATATAAGTTTCAAATGTTTATATATACCTAGACCGTGCATGGTTGAAATCGATTATTATTATTATTATTATTATTATTATTATTATTATTATTATTATTATTTGTTTTGAGTAATTTTTTATTGCTTTTGTGAATTACATACTACAAAATTTGTATAAATTGTCTCATTGTGAGACCGGGCGAGATCTAAATTCAAACTTGATATTTCAGTGACATAATTTTAATCGGGGTATTCTGATTTTAGCATTATTATGACTTAATATAAACTCAAATATGACATCATTTTGGTTGACGTCTGATAGTGTCATCAACCTATGTAGTGTTGAAATCTAGACGGGTTGTAAAATCATAACTGATTAATAGGTTGGTTGCAAAATTAGCACGTATCCATAATTTGATAATTTACTGACAAATTTTAAAGTTAGTATGCAAAACTACAGGCAAATTGCCTTTTCTGATTTTACTAGTGATCATAAAGATATGTATCTTGATTCGTCTTAACGTGAGACTGGCTGACCCAAGGAGATCACCATAATATGTGTGCAATATGCAAAAGATGGAAAGGATGGATGTATGAGGGGTTTGGGACATTATATTTTTCTTTGCCTAAAAGTTGATAATAAAAAGATAGATATATAGGTCCACTACAATTGCAAAACAATGTTGCCCACTAGAAATGAGAGGCCATCAACACACTCATTTCCTTTTTCCTTTGGAACTTCATGTAATGTCTATATCACTTTCAACATGACTCCATACTTATAGTATTTTTATGGCATGACTAAAGACACTATTATTTAGATGTCCAACTTTTCTCACATTATCCAATCAAGGGAGTGAGATCATCAATTAACCAATTCAATATGGATCTATCATGTGCTTACATGCCAATGATATGTATAAAATGTCAATTTACAATCTTTGAAGTATAAACAAACCCTAAGCATTCACAATTCAATGACAATCTAGCACAATCAAACATTTACAAAGTTTTTTAAATTAAAGATTATTGGATTTAAATTTTGTTGGGATTATATAGTTGGAAAATTGAGCATATACTTGCATAAATTTATTGCTTGGAGCCCTATAATCTTATTGAAATATCAAATATTAGATTACCTCCAATTTATCTCATATAAATTTGACAAATCGCACTCTTAGCTATATAAGTGACATATGTCTCTTAAACGTCCCCACGGCGCATTCATTGTGTTCGACGTCCCTGTGGAACGAGCTAGAGCATCGAATTTTGGAATGATCTAAGGACATCCATAATAAGGCTCGATTTCACAATCGCCACACATACTGTGAAATTGAATGTGTTTTGACTGAATTTGAAAATTTTTAGTGACAAAGAAAAAGCGAATTGTAGTTGAAAATGGGTCCTTATTGCAAGTTAAATAAGGATTTAGGTAGCATGCATATATTGCTTGTAATGTGAAAATAGGCTAATAATGTAGGGGTATATAGCCTATAGCCTCTTGCTCAACTATTTCATAACAAAATAAGTGCCATTATAGTTGAACCATTTCCTAAGTCATTTGGTCTATAAAGATAGCTACCTTTGAGACAAAGAAATCTTAACACGCTTCACTATTCAACTCTCTCATTCTTCGACTCCCATCATTTTATTTTATTATATTTTTTCCAAGATGGTTATAAGTTGCTTTCTTATTTTAAATATCATTACTACCACAAACACCCTAAGTTTATTTCATTTTTATTTATTAGGACCATTAAAAATTCAACGATAAAGACGTGGTAACTTGTGCGTACACTTGTCATTGGATGAACACAACATTGATTTTGATAAGTAAATAAAAATTATGAAGTAAGCTGGTTTTTATTTTAAAAAATGCACACATATTTATAAGCCGGCGACACTACTCAAATGGGTTGATGTAAACACATGAAAATTGATAATCACTGATTTGCGCGAATAAAACTTCGATATATTTAATTGACATATTCAATACTTGTATAAATATTAATTGTGGTTGAGTTTTTATGGTTGTCTTATTGAACTCTTTCTCACTATATTCGATAATTTGGACATTTTTCTATTACATTAAAAAAAATGTATTCACTTTATTAGGATGTGGTAGATTTTGCATAATACATGTACATTGGATCCTTATAGAATACATGAAAGGATTATACTTTATCAAAAAATGTACATACAGAAAATAGTAAGTGGAGTATTATCTATAAACCAGACTCCGATCCAAAGTAGTATACTATATAATTATATTCAATAAAATTTCTACATGTACATAATAGTCTTATCTATAAGTAAGACTTCAATAAAATTTATTCTCTCATCCCAAGAAATTATTACTCCATAAGTTGGTTGACAAAAAACTTTACAAATTTCGAAGACCTTTTTATGTTGATTTATGTGTGTGGAAAATACAAGGACTGATTTGAACTGAATTCAAGGCAATAGTGGATTTCTAACTTAATTTCAACACAGCAAGAAATGCCAAATTAATGTTAAACCAGAAACCCAACAATATTGTGGTATTATAACCAAACATCACTTTGTTCTTCACCAAAATTTGTTACTATTATTTTACTTATTGATTATATCCTCGAATATTTCTCAAAAATGCCGTTAATTAAACGTTGAAATTGCAGCAAAATAATTAATATTATTATTACCATTTATAAGGAATTTAATCTTGGGTTAATTCCTACCTTCTTTATATGTTAAATGGGATATGAATCAAACTTTTTGCATAAAAATATAATTTTGGAGAGAATACATAAATAGAGAATAGTAAATTTATGGAGTCACGTTTATATAATAACAAATCGGTTTATTTGTAATAATTTTATTCAACTTTAACTACTTTTACTTGTTTATTAATGCTGATTTTGGCTTTATAGATTAACATTCCTTTTTCACCTTATTTCTCTTATCACATTATCCCTATATCGCTTAAATTTACTACTATAATCTTGTGCGGATAAACATAATATGGTCATTCAACATCATTTAATTGAAAAAATGACTAAAGTTAGGGGATATAGATTGTGATTACAAGGTGGAAATTCAACTTTTCTTTTTCTGTTCAAGACTATGAACAGACTATGATATTCACTGGTTCTCAATAACTAATTATCTCGTTGATTTGTAGCCATTTCGAAGTACTAGAAGTATTCCCTCCGATCCCCATTAGAAGTCTCATTTTTTACCAGCGCAAGATTTCAGAAATTATTTAACTTTGTAAATGAAAATAATAGAAAAAGTTGTGGAATGTGGGTCCTACTTTAATATACTATTAATTTTATAATAAAATATGAATGAAATGAGTTAATGGAATGTAAGGTCCATTTACCAAAAACAGTAAAAGTAAAATGAAATTTCTAATGGGGATCAGACGAAAATGGCAAAATGAAACTTCTAATGGAGACCAAAGCTAGTACTCCCCCAGTCTCATAAAAATATGTGCACTTTCCATATTCGTCCGTCTCACAAAAATATGTGCATTCCATTTTTAGAAAGTTATATCAATTTAATATGTAGGTCTCACTATCAACTAACACTACTTCACAACCATTATCACTCTCTTATTTTACCATACCATTCTCCTTCTCTTCTTATTTTACTAATTTTGTATGCCTAAATTTTATAGGACGGAGGGAGTAGTATTTTTTAGTTACATATGATAGTATATTTATATAATATTCCTACTTTAGTATTTGTGTGACTGTTATGTCAATATATATATATATATATATATAGGAGGTTGATCAAAACAAGTATGAGTTTATATAAAGAAATACAGGCCAAATTTCAGCCATAGGATATGGCGAGATCATCTTGATTTTAAAACATCTGATGGCTCAAATATGTCATTAAATATTTTTATTTTATTCAATAAAAATCCATTAAGGTTAATTAAGTAATTAGCTATATCACGTTGGTTATGGCATCTCCTATAATCTTGCCATTTCTCTTTCCAATATCAGAGTTTAGGCGTGAATTATGAGATAAATTTCTTAAACTGCATCTTCTACCTATATTCATCTTCTTCAGCCACTGTAACATCAAACTTCAATTATAATTGTTTCAGATTATTGTTTTACATTCTTAAATATATATCATCTTCGTTGGAAGATCATAACTCCAATCGAGTTACAGATTTTTCTGTTCAATTTTATATTCTATATCATCATCGTTGGCAAATCGAAAAATCCAAAATGGAATCCGACATACATTCTACTTCGCACGTAGATAATCACTCATATTCCGATGACGTTGTTGGCAATACAAGTTATGGTCATATTTTTTATTTTCAGTTGTTTGTTCTGCTCTGATTCACATATTTGTATCTGTTTATGTCATCGTATTCGTTTATATGAATCTTTTGTAATTATATTATTTGATCGATTTATCCTCTATGATTCAATTTCTGTATAGTATGACACATTTTAGTTGAAGATAGTTGTATGAGTTGTATGCCGCGATTTCATCCTATTATGACATATTATCATTCTACATCCAGTAGATGGAAGCTTGTTTTTAATCTTCATCGTTAGTTTATCATGACCCATATATCCATCTATTATGACCCAAGTGATTAATTTAAGTTTTTGGTGTATAAAACACTAGTTTTATTTGATGACTCTAATGTTGCCTAAATATGACCCAATATACCCACATAACGATATGACATATAAAATCGTTTATTATGACCCAAAAGTATATTTAATGTTATTAAGAATTTTTTTTTGCAGGATTCAATCGTTATAGCTTTTTTGTATGTTAAAAACTTGCATAGACTCGTGTAGGGAGATGATCAAAATAAAAATGCATTTAAATCCAGAAATGCAGCCCAAATCTTGGCCCTAGGATTAGATGATCTAATGGTCAATAATTAACCAAAAACACGGAAGGTCATAATTAAGCAATTTTAGGTCATATATATAATATTTGGGTTTAATGTCATGCTAAGATCATTTTAGGTCATGTTCTGTTAGCATGACCTAAAAATTAACTAACTATGACCTAACAATGCACTACGTATGATATTGTTCTACGTCTCTGTATTTAAATGTAGTTGCATAGATCAAAACCCGACTCGTGTATTGGTTTTTAAATATGATCAACGCACGGGAATATTATTCGTTCGTACTACTACTATTTTTTTTGCATCCAAACATATATATCTAATAGAACGAGTCATTTTGGTTTTTATAGTTTTATGCCATGACTCATGTGATGGTATATTATGACACAGATTTACCTGACAATTCTATGAATCACATTCAATATATATTACAAGATACAACATGGTCATTTTTGTTTTTTTGTAGTTTTACGCAATTCCTCATGTGTCCGTATATTATGCCACAGATTTACATAACAATTATATGACACACATTCAATATACATTACAAGAAATAATTGTAAAGAATTTAAAGGTCATTTTAAGGGAATTTTTTATCAGCTTATAGATGAAACAATGTGTTGTACCAATGACATCCACATGCTGAATAAAACATGATTCAAAAACAAGAGAAATACTATCTTTGATGAAATGAACAAAATGATCCACTAATCTAAGTTACGACATAATCATTTGGCGAGATCCATAGTCAGCAACCAGTAATACATAACTCGTTCATCTGGAGTAAGCTTGCATGACACTGTAACTGCTCTCTCAAGAAATGGTGAACGCAATGCATTAGAACATCTCAAGTCTGCCTTAGGGCGAATGTTCATCTTCAATTTTTGTTGGTTGTCATGTAGCTACAATTAGACGGTATAGATCAGTTATATGTGATGTATAAATTTAATATATGTTCAGTTTAGGCAGTACACGCCTTACTACGTATAACTAAATAGATAATTACAACAAATCTTACTTGTTCGTTTGTATAGACGACCAATTCTTTGCCCAGTTTTGTTTCTGACTTTTTAGCGAAAGGTGTGACAAAATCCTCATCAGCATCATCACATTCCATGTACGCTTCCACTGCAGACTGTACAATGGCTTCCACATCGAGTTCATTATCCTACATATTTATTACCAGAAAGGTACATAAGACGTCATACAAAACTGTACTATTTCATTGATAATGTAATTAAGGATAGACACATACATTAGTTTCATCCTTGCTTATAAGCTTATTATACAAAATTGGTATTGATTTCGTTCCCGAAGCTTCTGAATAAAATTCATCAGCAGCATCATCTCCACCGCCTTCCATGTAGTCGGCCATGGCTGATTTTACAATCTCTTCCACATTGATACATCCTTCATATTTATAATACATTGCACATTTAATAAGTGTAATAATATTTGGCTGACGTTGTTCTACTTTTTTTTGGTTCATAATGGATGCATACAAGAATATATTTCAAAGCTGGAAGTACCTTTTCTAAACCCGTCAGATGTGATGCATTGCTACTACTGTTAAATGATGTACCAATTATTGGGTTGTTGACCTGGTACTCACTCTGGAACAATCATATATGTTAAGTGTTATATATCACCTCAACAAACATGGTAGTACACATAGTTTTCGAATGACATTTTAACATTAACATTTACCTTTGATGCACACAAAAGAGCTGCTCCAGAACTAACACTTATAACAGTTTTTTCAGTGTCCGAGATTTGGATCCTTCCTATAGCTGTGAAGCTACTAATCTCCGAAACAGACTAAAATAAATGGTAGTATTAATGAATGTTTACGTATGTCATAGATATACAAAAAAAATTGCATAGTATGATAATATCAAGACTTTAACCCTATTTATTGCGATCTATATCAATAAAAGTAAAAAATTATTACACAACAATTACCTTGTTTACTCCGGCCTGTGGTGTAACAACACAATTCTGTACTCCATTTATGTTAGTTCTTTTTCCTTGTTTCAAACCGATTCTTCTTGCGAGATCACCCTGCAATTCAGTTTGGTTGTCAAACAAAATACTTTGGATAATGGTATCAAAAATCAAACTAAAAGAGCAATTATATGCTAAATATATAATAAAAGTTTTGAAATAGGTTCCAAATAGTAGTACGCTCGGAGAATACACTAACAAGTACAACAAACATTAAATATGTGTTTTCGGTCATACTAATCGATTTTTAAGTCATAAAAACATATGGTTAAATTAGGTCATAACAAGCTGGAACTTGGTTATATGTCCAACGCGTTCACTGACAATGACAAAAAAATTAAATGGAGAATTTTGGGTCATAATAAACGGATTATAGAGTCATAATACATACGTTTAATTTGGGTAATAATAAGCAGGCTCTAGGTCATACGCATGGAGAATATGCGTTTGGGTCATATTAAACACATATTTGCTCATGGAAATAAAAAGGTTAAACATCGTGCTAAATGAGTATGACCCTGGGTTCCACATTGTCACTGCATCATTACACATTTCAAAAGTCTTGTCCACAACAAGTATGGCCATGGGTTCCACATTGGCACTGGATCATTACAAATTTCAAAAGTCTCGTCCACAACAGTATTCAAATATTTAGTACAGGCAACTTGGTTCACCAGCAAAAATTACATTGGTTTCGAGTTAGTCTTCAACTTTCGTTCTTTATTACATTACATTTGTAAAACTAGGAATTAAACATTTAAAGTGTAACACCAGTGGCTGAGTCATTTTTGGATTTAATTACATAATGTGCAATGTGCAATGTAAGCATAAGAAAGAGGTTAATATTGAGTCATAAGTGTCATAACAAAACTATTGTGTAATAGACAAATCATCACAATCATAGAAAGTTATTACTATTTTTTTCATGTACATACCTTTTCCAGAATTGGATACTTGTTTATCCGTCTCTTTCCCTTTAGACGCTTGAATGATTTTTGTATGAGTTCCCGTATCTGAAAGCATATTACAACTACGTGATACTTTTACAGAAACATATTACAAACATTAAACAAAAATGAAATTTATTTAAACTCCAGCCTGTCACCAAAAATCAAACTTTATTTCCCACAAACAATGGGTAGTACCTAACCAGAACAGTGAGGAATATATGACAATATACAACTTAAGCATATAAATATTCATTTATTCCATAACTTTTTTCAGCATACTTATTCATCAGTAATTAAAGAGCAGAGCTACAATAAGGGTTAGAAGGTATAAATTTAACCTTGATTTATGTCATGGATATCAGGAATGGCTTCAGTTGAGGGTTCTGTTGAATTTTCGACTTTTGGTTATGAAACAAAAAAACACAAGTAAATACCAAATTCCAAAATAGAATCAAAACTACATGCATCAAAATACCAGAAATTGGTATCGTATTTCCTGTCGGAGCTTTTGGGATAATTGGTAGCTTTTTCTTCGACGTCGTTCTTTGATAAACTACGTGAACAACAAATTGAAGATATTAATCGGCCTGATTTTGTCAACTTCAAGTCATGGGTTACAACATCTTACTTACCTTTTCCGTCATGAGACGCGGATCCAGCTCTTGTGTTGACCATGGTTGAATTAGAGTTTTCTTCCCCTTCTTCGTTGAGTTTTGGATTCTTACTAGGTTTTTGGTAGCGGAAACGGATTTTCTCGCAGAGGCGTTTTTTGGTGCAGGCGAAGATGAAATAGTGGAGGGGATGATTAATTTGTAGAGCTTTGTATGGTTTGGGCTTTTCGGATGGCAAGAATATTTGTGTGTTTTTCAGAGCAGATTCTAGGGTTTGGGCGTTTTTGAGTTGAGATTTTGGGGAGAGAGAGACGAATTGAATGGCGCGATCAGATTAATAACGTGTGGAGTAATGATCCCAATTAATCCGCTATTAAAAACCGGAAGGCAGTTGTTTATATTTTATATACCTACAGTACCCTTACATGACACAGAACACTACTATTATGACCCAAAGAAATCGTTCCCAATTGCAGATCGTGGCCATTCATTTCCAGATCTCACGATCCGTATTTGGTCTGAATTTCTTTACATAAGGGCTTCTTTTGGAAGATTAAAACCCTATATATATATATATATATATATATATATATATATATATATATGGGAGCGTTATTCTCCTTTTCACATCTTAGATCCTTTTTCCTTCTTAATATTACGCGTTAGATCTAAGGCATCAACGGATCAGATTGATTCTATAAAACTGGTTTCGTGTTGCATTATAGAAGGTGGTTGTATGCATTACAGGGTTATTATTGACATTTGACGGAAAAGTAACTGCCACATTTTGGTATCTGCGAATAATGCACCACATGGTCACGAGTAATGCATATAATTGACTATATAATGCACAATATGTGAACTGCAATGCATACGAATAAGATGTACCATGTTATGATGTTTGGACACACGTTTCTTGTTTCCCCTAAGGGTTTAATAAGCTTAGGGGCTAGGGTATACTACGTAGACACGTATGTAATCTTCACATGGTAACGAGTAATGGATATAATTGACTATATAATGCACAATTTGTGAACTGCAATGCATACGAACAAGATGTGCTGTGTTATGATGTTTGACACACGTTTCTTGTTTCCCCTAAGGGTTTAATAAGCTTAGGGGCTAGGGTATAGTACGTACGCATTAATAACAAATTATAAAACGATACGAATAATTCACCAAATTGTCACGAGTAATGGATGTTATTAACTATATAATGCACAATATGTGAACTGCAATGCATACGAATAAGATGTACCATGTTATGATGTTTGACACACGTTTCTTGTTTCCCCTAAGGGTTTAATAAGCTTAGGGGCTAGGGTATAGTACGTAGACATTACTAACAAATTGTTGTTATTGGAATATACGTATGTGCATTATTTGGTTTAGGCAGTGCATTATGTAGCTGTTAATTGTCATTATCTCAGTATATTATGCATTATTAGAGGTATTGTGTATATGGGTTAATCAACGGATTGAAGATTACATACGTGCATTTAGTAATGTCTACGTACTATACCCTAGCCCCTAAGCTTATTAAACCCTTAGGAGAAACAAGAAACGTGTGTCAAACATCATAACATGGTACATCTTATTCGTATGCATTGCAGTTCACATATTATGCATTATATAGTTAATAACATCCATTACTCGTGACAATTTGGTGAATTATTCGTATCGTTTTATAATTTGTTATTAATGCGTACGTACTATACCCTAGCCCCTAAGCTTATTAAACCCTTAGGGGAAACAAGAAACGTGTGTCAAACATCATAACACAGCACATCTTGTTCGTATGCATTGCAGTTCACAAATTGTGCATTATATAGTCAATTATATCCATTACTCGTTACCATGTGAAGATTACATACGTGTCTACGTACTATACCATATCCCCTAAGCTTATTAAACCCTTAGGGGAAACAAGAAACGTGTGTCCAAACATCATAACATGGTACATCTTATTCGTATGCATTGCAGTTCACATATTGTGCATTATATAGTCAATTATATGCATTACTCGTGACCATGTGGTGCATTATTCGTAGCGGTTTCCAGCCATTATTAGATTACTATTGTACCCTCATAATGCACAAAATAGGACAAATAATGCAACACGGGATTAATTACCCAATGTTGATCTTGACCGTCCATTTCTCTAATCTAATGGTTGATATTAAGAAGGAAAAAGAAGGAAATATAGGAAAAGGAAATGAATACATCCCTATATATATATATATATATATGAGTGTTATATTGCTAACTCAATACTTAATTGTTAATTACAATTAAATAATAGCCATTAAATATTCAAATCATGGGCTTAGATCATCAGCCCTGGAATGTCAATACATAAAAAAAAGTCAATAAGGGTATTAAGGTCAATTTACAATAAATTAGTTATAACTAACTTTTGAAAAATATCTCATAACTTTAAAACGCATATAATTTTCTCGATTTAAATTATGTTTTCGCACAACATATATCAAATTAAAGATAATTTCATAAGGATTCTAACGAGATCTCACTTGCATATATTCCGATGTCAAAATTTGAAAAAAAATTAAAAAATGTTCAATTTTTTTCTTATAGCAACAAATGTCAACATAGTATATAAAATATGGCAATATAATACATGTAGAATGTCAATATAAGCAATGTGTTAATATTGTCAAAGCATTGTATTAACATTCTCAAAGTATTGTGTTGACATTCTCAAAGCATTGGGTTGATATTTTCAAAACACTATATAAACATTTTCAAACAAAGCCCTAATTTGGTAGTTTTTTTATCTTTTTTTATTTAATTAATAAAAATGAAAATTACACGTAGCAAATTTTAGACCACAAGATTTCTAAAATCATATAGTCTTAAATTAGTTGTAGTTATCAATTAAATGATGAGTTGACAATTAATCACTTTATGTATATATATAAGTAATGTACGTATGAGAATGATATCACGCATACATATTTAGCTACACAAATCTCCCATTTTTCACATAATTCCCTCCGCTCTCCTCCGATTTAGCAACTCCACCTCTCTCTTTCTCTTCCTCTTCCTCTCCACAATTCTTGATTTACAGAATAAACACAATCAAAACAAATGGGAATTGCAAATTACAACGAAGAAACCATTTTCCACGATCAAAAAAGCATCTTCCTCCCCATGTTTTGCCGCCTATCCATCAAAGACGTCAAGCTCACCACCATCCCTATCTCCTCCACCGCCGCCGCCGCCGATCCCACCTCCCCCATAGTCAGCTGCATGGGCCAAGTCAAGCGCAACAGCCGCGTCTCCGGCTACCCCTCCTCCGCCACCATCATCTCCCACCACCACCACAAACACCCCAACAAGCCAAGAAAAAACACACACTTTTCCACCAAAACCCTCCTTCCCGCCGCCGCCGCCGCCGCCGCAGCCGGCGGCCGGAAAAGTGTGAGCCAGAGCTGCCGGAGAAAATCGAGGAGACCGGCGGCGAGGGTCAGCTTTGATCAAGAATTGTGTAGTGTTAAGGCGGCAGCGGCGGCGTTGGATATTAGCAAGATGGATCCGCCGCTGCCGGTGGTGAAGAGGGCCGCGGCCGAGGTGAATTTGTGGAAGAGGAGATTTGATGGGGTGAAAAGCATGAGTATTCAACCCATCCGTTTGCCAGCTAAGGAATTTCGACCGGCGTCAGCCGCGGTTGACGACGGTACGAGGTTTATGCAGTAAGGAGATAGAATTTAAATTTAAAGGTTCAATTTATATATATTTAATTGTAGTCCATAATTTAATTTGGAAATTTAGATGCATACAATCGATCAATGTATAACGGATCGAATAATTTAGCATAAAATTTTTAATGTAAATAAAATTCTGGAATTTTTTCTTTATTCTTTTGTTCTTTCTTCTTTTCTTGCTTTATTTTAACTGAATGGTTTTTGACAATGATAGTCAGGGTATGATGTTTGGGTTCAAATTAAGGTTGTCCCACATTTTTGCAGAATATTGAGTACTTTTATTCTCTTTTTTTTTGTATTTTCTTTTGTTTTGGTGTTTATTTTTTAATCAAGTAATCCAATAAGCATGAGTCTTATATGTTCACGTTACTATTTGTTTTGTTTTAAATGTTTATTTGATTCTAATACTTGAGAGATTTTATTATTGACGTTGTTAATTTTTAAATAAGCTTTCGTCTATTTTCTCTATAACTCTAAATAAATAAAATGAATAAAATAACAATTTGCAATACCGTAGAATTAAATAAAATTAATCATATAAAAAAATAATTAAGCCTACTGCTAATTTATGTGTGTATAGTTCGCCGCAAACAGAGAAATTTGTTGATGGTTTTAGTTCTTTTATTCTCAATTCAATTTCGATCTCTCTTCATTTGTCAATACGAATTTATTTCTGCCATTAATAACTGTGCTTTCAGATATGTTCGAACAAAGTAGTGAGCCAAATTTAATTAAATTAAAGGTTAAAATGATTATATCAAAGTTAGGTCAAAATTCACTCTTTAACTAGCATATACCATCATCATCACGAGGCATAATGTTTTTCAACCAAGAATTGTATTCTAATCTACCAAACAATATATAGCTCGTCCAATTTAGCAGTCAGCAACTCCGTGTTCAAAATGTGGTGAAAACACAAAAGAATACTCCCTCCATCCCGGATAATTCGTCTCACTTTGACCGGGCACGGGTTTTAAGAAATGTAATGAAAAGTGAGTTGAAAAAGTTAGTGAAACGTGGGTCCGACTTTTATATATTAGTTTTATAATAAAATGCGAGTAGGAATGAGTTAGTGGAATATGCGATCCACTACCAAAAATGGTAAAAGTGAAATGGGACAAATTATGTGGGACGGACCGAAATGGAAAAATTGGACAAATTGTCTAGGACGGAGGGAATATATTCAATTGAAATTAAATTTCAAATTAAGGTAAAGGTTGTTTTCTGTTTCCACCCACGGCTGTCACGTAGCTTGACTTTACATTTGATGTAAATTAGATTTTATTTGTTCCGCAATTTCTGAAATTGATAATTATGTTACAAGTTTTTTTAATAAAGTGTCCACTTCAATCTTATGAAGTGTAAACAACGCAAATCGAATCGAGTCCTAGTCTTCTAAAGGTCCAAACTACACAGCTTTTAAGATGGAGATGGTTAGGAGAAAACATTTGACCGCTGACATAACACGAAAACACGAGACTGCATCGGAAATACTTCACCCGTCCCATTATAAGTGACTCATTAAAACAACTGGGTTGCGTGTAAAGAAAATAAGTCCGTAGTGTTGTGGGACGACCCAAATAGAAAAAGAAAAAAAAAAGAAAAAAAAGGGACAAATATATCAGCATCTAAGTTTAAGGTCTAAAGTTTAAATAAGATACATACACACACTCATACATTGTTACATAGGAGATTTGATGAATTCGAGTGAGAAATAGCGAGTAGGTTAAAACGAAGGTGGAGTTGTATATACAAAAGGGGGGAAATGGAGATTGGTTCCACTAGATTTGAGATGAGATCAGTTCTGCTCTTTATAAGGGGTCCAGATCAACTTACTGCCTTCGACATCAGGACCGCCTCGGCCTGCAGCTTTGAGATGGCGGTCTAGGACCTTTGGGTCTGCGCATATCACGTGCTGCCCCTTCCGGTACTGGATCAACTCTAAGCTCTGAAGGGTAGTCAAGATATCCTCTGCCTTGATGGCCGTCATGTCACTGAGCTCCTGGATAAGCAACGAGAAGGAGGAAGTAAGGACAAAGGGAAGAATTGATGTAGAGATCAACAGACGATAGCTAAATGGTTGCAACCTTAATGGAGATATTGCCTTTGTGTTTTTTCAGTATATCTAGAAGAACCCGTGTCCAGTATCCTCGATAACTCAATAAGCCCAGGTCTGAGAGGGGTCGTTCCGGTGTTCCAACTTTGGCTTCCTTCTTTGAAAGTTCATAAGCTGCACCAGAATTTTGCAGTTAGTTAAGCAAATCCCTACTGATGAATCTAATCAGCATAAGTTAGAGAAGTTAAACAAAAGGAAAATACAAATGTGTAAACTTTTCCTCGAAACAACTTTTCATGTCTGACAGAAATGTTCTCGGAATTCTAAGACGAACAAGAGGCAATTACTTTCTGCATATACAAACGTATGTGCAATTCAGTCTTACATTATACTTCCTCCGTCCAATATAATGGGCCTGCTTGATTTGGGCATATAGATTAAGAAAGTTGTGTTTTGTGTTTAATGCGATAGGATCTTAAGTTGACTAACTTTTTGTGCGTAAAAAGCTTCTACTTTTAGAACTCCTTAATCAAGAAAACACAATGAAATGTTCATAACTCACACTGAATGATCAGCAGGTTTGAGTGCATATAAGACATAATAAAGCATAATAGTTGGTCTAAAAATTTACAAGAAAACAGGATTCAATTTCATTTATTTGCATTTATGTTTCACTTACTTCACCATATTCATTGAAGTGATTAAAGTCTATAGAAATTAAGCATGAAGATGAATAACGAGCTTACAAAATGCAATCAGGAACTTCCCATAGCCTTTTCTTTGATAAGGAGGGAGAGTGAGAATACAAGCTAAATTGTAAGACTCCTCTGATTGCTTCTCCTGTACATCAAGTAATGAAAGCATTATATGGATGTTAAATATCATTTCTGACAAAAACATGCAAAATCATATCCTTTAGAATAAGCCATTAGGTATACTACATGTAAGTACGTGAAGAGGTCAATTTACAGGAATGCTATTATGTGACAAAGACGGTGACCCTAAATGGCTAGTGGAAAAAAACCTATGATGATACAAGTGAATGTGGTTTCTCAATTAAAAGCGAAGATCTTATGAATCTTCTTGTATCGTGTTTCTGTGATTAATTGATTCAGTTAACTTCTCATTATTGTTTAGATAGTCGCACCTTTCTTTATATTCTTTAGATAGTTATCTAGAATCAAACAATGGGCCGATTATGTGGTCTATGTCCACATCCTAGAGTTAGGATTTATCAAATTGAAGAATGAAGTAGAAGTTGCCTAACATGGTAGACTTGCCATTTTACCATCAAATATTGCATTTCAGTAGAACGAGTATTTATCGTCTATCCCTTTACTCAATCAGAACTCATCTATCGTGAACAATGATTATGGATGATACAAATGAGCAAGGTTAACTTTGTAATTTTCTTAGGAGGAAATTTACCTTGGAGAAGTAGCCCACCATGTGGCATCCCCGATCATCACATTCACATAGCACATAAAATAAAAATAGGTCTACATCATAGTACAGGGTCTTGTGATCAAGAAACAACTTGGCCAGATAACAAAGGTTTTGCCCGTAAATTTTGTTCTTTTTGCCATCAACCTGTTATAGCAATTCAAAATTAGATTCTGGTTTTCTTATTAACAACTCTACCAACTTTGGAATCCGGAAATTTGGACAAACAGAAAATGTAAGACAACTGCACATACTATGTACATCTATGAGAACGGTGCGAGCCAAGCTTAAATTATTGAAAAATAAAATTTCCATGTAAACCACATTCACGTAAAGGATGAGGGCTATACCGGTAACCGCCTCGTTCAAATCTCCATTTGATTTCCAAATAAGACCATTCAAAATAAAGGTCCTTAGAAAAGAAATATATAGAGGAACATTTGGAACAAAAATCCTTTTTTAATCTTAATAAGGGCATCCCATTTTAAGGGAAATTTATTCGTATGATGTTTCATCTTGTTGCATAGAAAGTCTGAACACAATAAAGGGAAGAAATTATGAGAGAGTTTTTAAGACACTGAATTTAAGAGCAACAATTTCTCTATTCATGCCAAAAACTTTTCATGCGCTTAATAATAGGGCTTTTCATAGTTGATAATTGTTTCTTCATGCTTCAGAGTTGAGTTCTAGAGTTATGCAATACTTACCTCAAACATTGACAAAGTCTTGTCCCGATATATTTCATCACCAGGGGGATGCTTAAGATCACATTTCTTCTGCAGGTACAAATATGAAATATAGTAACTACAGGAAAAGATTTATTTAAGAAATAACAGAAGTATCTCCTTTTACAGTCTAGTATTTAGAACATTTATCAGAAACACAACCAAATGATCAAGTAGCTGGCATAATTGCAAAACTAAAGGACTTTCTACTGGATCATTGGAGTTAATCCAAACTAAAATAAACAAGTGAACAAGGATAAATGAACAGCTGAGAAAGGAAGCTTACCATATGCCTTTGAAGCTGTTCTTTGCGCTTCATGAAATTCAGGCAAAATTCACAGAAAAATAGCTTTGTACATTCATTGTATTCAGGTGGAAATGGGGAAAAGTACCAAGTCTCAATTTCATATTTTCCAAGTTCAATTGTTGCAATATTTTTCACTTTGGTAAACTCTTCATGTTCTCTCAAGCTAGCAGCATCAAGCTCCTCGTGGCCCTATAATGTCAACCACAAGCTCTTAGGAATCCAAACAAAAAATGAGGTAACTCGAGGAAACAATGTGTGAAAAGCTTCAATCTGTTAGAGGATATGATATTCTAACTCATTTGAATGAGTGAACTTGTCCCAGCATATACCAAAGCAGTTAGTTGACATAAACTTGATTGGACTATCATTTTTAGCCATTTCCTAGGACACCACTGAGAAATAAAAATTACTTAGCTTTCTGCCATAGTAGAGAAGAAGTAAACCAACAAGAATCGCACCAAGAAATGATGCCCGCGGATCCATACAAGCATAATCTAAACCCACACTGATTGTACAACTGTTTGTCAAGATGCGTATATTCAAACACAGTAAAAGTAACAATGGTCCATGATAAGGAACCAAAAGGTCTATGATGAATGACAATATATATGGAAAACAAAATAACCACAAAACTGTTATACATACATTGCTAAGTCACTAACAAAAAGTATTTGAAAATACCTCTATATGTGTTTCATCGATCTTGCGCTTCTGATGGCGCGTCATTTTCAAGCCTGTTACCTGAGATATTTTCAGGTGAGTACATTCTCGATGAAGAAATTTCAGTGTCATAGACTACGTCAGTACTACAACCTCCTTAAAAGAAGAGAGTTCTGATCCCTATGAATCTGAATTTGAACTAAAGCTTGAGTTTTTCATCTACAGTTATCTTAAGCGTGGAAAGCAAAAGGTATGAGCAGTATATTACCTTGTCCTCAACTTTGTCATCCACATCAGTTTCTACAGAGCCGAGATCAAGTTGATCAAGGTGTACCCATTCATCAAGCCTGCGGTTGACTGCCCAACAAAATGAAGAAGTGCACAGCATAAATAAGACCAAATCATACAGACATTAAGTTTCAGCCAAAGCTTGAGCAACAACAAAAAGAATCTCTTGTTTTTGAAAGATCAATGTAATCAGCGTGATACAATGAGGAATGTGAATTCCTGAAAAAAGAAATGAATAAGCTAAAAATACAGGAATTGAAATTGCATAGATTGCTCATCAAGTTCAATTCCAGTAATTCAACACTGTGCATACAAATAACCATCAGCAAATGCCACAATAAGTCAGCAGCAAACAATATATCTGAAACATAATTCCTCAGCGAAAATTTGCTGGTTAATTTGAAATTCTTAGCATAGCAATAAATTTTTTAATTATATTTACAAAATCTTACATTCAGTATAGTGAACATAGTACTCATAATAGTTGGATCCGCCGGAGAAATGCTTGCGGCGCTCGATAACCTTCACAGGATGGTACTTTCCGTCACGCCACCGGCAATTGACGCGCGTACCGACCTCCAAGGGCAGAATCGTCGATTTCCTCCTCCGATATGCGTCGAACTCCGGCTGAGAACCGTTGGACTCCGGAGCCGGAGGATCGGTGGACATATCATCGACGGCCGCTGCGGCGGCGCCGTGGCCGTTGGCGGTGGTGGAATTTGTGTTGTCAATTGAAACCATTTTTCCGGTTACCCAAAATTGCAGGTTGGGAAATGTATTAAAGCAGTTGAGTTTTGTGTATTTCAATCTCACCCCTTAACTTCTTACTATTCTTACTTCATCCCCTCTTTTTAAGTATTTTGTATTCCCTCCGTCCATGCTTAAGAAAGTAAAATGCTTAGAAAAGTTAGTGAAAGGTAAGCTCATCTATATATATTGATTTTATAATAAAATGTGAGTAAGATTCACTTACCAAATATAGTAAAAGTAAAAATGAGACCTTTAATGGTGGACAGAGGAAGTACTTCGATACAGTTTGGTTATACTTCTTGCAACTCTGTCCCTCTGAAACCAACTGCGTTGCCCCTGCGGGCAAGATACAAATTGGTTATAGATTAATACTCTAGAGTACTACGGAGTACCATTTTCATATTTTAAATATTCCTTTCATTGCACAAGAATATGCATTTTTGGTTGGATACGAATTTTAATGCATAATTGCTAAAGTAAGAGATTGGTAAAAGAGAAAAATAATTAAAGTATTATTAGTGAATTTTACCTGAAAATAGTTTTTTATATAAGAAAATGCATATACTTGGGGACGGACTAAAAAAGAATGAATATATACTTTTTTGACGGAAAGATTATATATAAGTGACGTGTACATTATGATCTGAAGTCTGGACTAATAAAAAGCTCGATTACAAAAATTCACAACTTAAAGTAAGTAATTTGACAATATTAATAAATATAAACAATCAAACTGTACATAGTAATCTAATGAGTATTAATTTACAAAATATAATTAATAATCAAGCCGACATGCTTACGCTTAACCCGAAATTAGATCCAGAAAAACTCAATTTGCAAAATTAAAAATAAAACAAAACCATTAATCTAGAAAAATCGCACCATATAATAATGTCGAGTTTAATATAGATAGATTTTGTTTTGGAAACTAATCAATTTGGTATTAGGATGCCGTTTGGAAAGTGTGTGGCAAAATATATGGTCGTGATGTAATATAACGAAGTAGAGGGGCGGTTTTATATTTATATTAGTTGTGTTGTGTGCGGTGCTGTCTCTGTATATAAATTCAGCCTCTCTCGACCCTTTTTGTGCCGCTCCCGCTCTTTTGCGCACATTCTACACAGCTAAAAAAGTTGTTAAGCTCAGGTTATTTTTCTAGTTATAATCTCATCATCCAATTTAAAGATCGTATTTTTCTGCTTATACATTGATCTTAGCTGAAATCGGTAAGGGTTCCACATTTAGGCGGAGTGAAGGATTAATTCAATGCTGGTTGCTGTGTGGAGATAGAGAAATTGATATGATTAAATTTTGATTATGTATTCTTTGCTGATCATCTGTAGCTGCTAAGCCCTTGAGTGAAAAAATAGCATTACTTGATTACACTGGAGTTTTGGCAATTAGTTTTCTTTTTGTAGCTATTGACAGTGGATGGAAACAGTTATCTTGTTAAAGATTGTATTTTTAGGTGATTAACTGGATATAATGTGTGTGTGTGTGTGTGTGTGTATTGCTAGAGTAGGAAGTAGTAGTTGTCAAAATGTCTTACATTGTCTTTAAGTTTTGTTCATTTTTTTTGTTTCTTTGGCTAAACTAGGAAAGATGGTTTTGTCGGAAGAGGAAATTACCAGGCTTTTCAGAATCCGGAAGACAGTGATGCAGATGTTGAAGGATAGAGGTTACATGGTGGGAGACTTTGAGATTGAAATGACAAAGTATGAGTTCGTTCAGAAACATGGCGAGAATATGAAGAGAGAGGACCTCGTTATTAATAAAGGCTTCCGTAATAGCTCTGAACAGGTGTGGTTCTGTTCATGTAGTATATGTTTGCAATGTGTGGCCTTGAAAACGGGTATTCTCTGAAATCAGGGAAAATATTTTATCTTTTTTGTCTGCATACAAGATGTATGATTATGTAGCTGGTGTTGTGTTTGGTGGAACAATGTCGGAAAAGAATAATGCCATTGAGGTGATGAATTAAGGTATCTCGTTTGTGAGATATCATCGCTGATTATGGATTCGAGTGGAAGAGCTTATGTTTAGAATTGAGGCTGATGCATCAGTTTCTTATTTTGTTTTAATTGCATTGGTTTGTATGCTTAAAACTTGTTTATTTACGATGTCTTCTAGGTTACACGATCAATCTAGCTAAGAACAGCCACTGTTTTAACTTTTATTTTCATAGATGTTTGTCCCATAGTAAGAAAGTAGTAGTACCAATTACATTTTTTATTCAATTTTATCTTCCTCTGATATCCATTGGAAATGCTCGATGCATTTCCTTTTACGTAGCTGCCTATCAATAAAGTATGAAGTTTTATAATTACAGAGATATTTTGTTCTAAACAATAGTACAAAGTTCAGATCTTTCTATATATATATATCGTTTTTAAATTAGTCAAACTATAATACTTTTTGTGAGCATTTTTTTGAATTGTTGAAAATCCCCGATGCAGCACCTAATAACCATTTTTTTTCTTGTCTTCTTATTTCCAGATATACATTTTCTTTCCCGATGAACAGAAAGTTGGTGTGAAGACAATGAAGACCTAAACTAATCGAATGAAAGAAGAAGGTGTTCATCGGGCAATCTTAGTGGTCCAGCAAAATTTAACTCCATTTGCACGGACCTGCGTTAGTGAAATATCGACTAAATTTCACTTAGAAGTCTTCCAGGTTATTGTTGAGGCTCTCATTTCATTTATTTCCTACATTTCTTCACTACTAATAAATTTTATCTTATTAGGACATAGATTCCCTTTCTGTTTAACATGCTATATGGTCTCAAGAACTCTTAAATTTTATAAGGCATCGCTTTCATCACTATGTATTATTGATATCCGGCATTTTATGCTTCTAATATTTTTGCGGTGTTTTTGAAAGTTACATACAAGTGAGCCTCATTTACGGTTGTATTTCGAGGGAATTCATGTTTTCTTGCTGCAATAGTGCAGGAAGCTGAGTTGTTAGTTAACATAAAAGAACATGTTCTAGTTCCCGAGCATCAGCTGCTTACGGCTGAAGAAAAGAAGACGTTGCTGGAGAGGTACACTGTGAAAGAAACACAGGTTAGTTTCCATTTTCCAATAATCAATGCCATCTAAATATGCACAGCTAAGTGATTTCTGTAGCATCGCATATTTGCGTTAACGGAAATCTAAATTCATCATGTATTACACTCAGAGTTGCTATAATAGTGCTACTTTAGCACAGAAGTAGTTATTCTCTCTTGTACACTGCTTGACTTCTATCGTGTCGAGTACATTTTCACCATTTCATGTGCCGTTTTTGTTGAAGTTGGCTTTTTCTGAATAGTCAGTGTCGATTTATGCTGCATTTGGGTTGCACTATTGCTTTTGGACCAGCACTATCTGTGGATCTCTTTTTAGCTCTATATTCTTGAAATCTCACGCCCCAAATTCTTTTTTCGTGATACTATGGGCTGAAGCGAGGGCAGGTTGTGAAGATCATACGACCGAGTGAAACTGCTGGACGTTATATCACCTACCGATACGTTGTTTGAATCGTGGGAAGCTCTGTACTAGCTGATCTTGTCGATGACAGCACCAGATGACGATAAGGCACGAAGCAGTCGAGAAAACACGAGGCTTTTTTGGTGGTGTAATTGAACTCTCTATAAACATCTTGTGAGAGTAACTTTAACTATTTTTGCAACTTCACAATTTCTTAAATTTTGTGATTGTGAACACATGAGTTGTGTGACTGTTCTTGTGCTATTTTTTGGTAAGAAAATATTAAACTGTATAAGTTTTGTGTTGAAAAGAAAAAAGAAGATAGAAAGTGAGTTGGATTTCCATCATGATATATAAGTGATAATAAAAGTGGCCGTATATCATGATATTGTTTGCACTTTGCACTAAGTCCAATTTTGGTTAATCTTGTTTATTTAAATGTATTTTCTTGTGGACGTTTATGGTAATAAGCTTTTAATCATGACCCACCAATACATACAACATATTTGAGTTTTGGGAGTTTTTGTGTATTCTATAATGGCAATTACTATCAAGAGTTAAATATATAGCTCCTACCAAAATAAATTTATGTATATGTTCCTCGCCTCTAATTAATAGATTAGGAGTTTGAGAATTCTAGCCACCACGGTCATCTGAATAAATAGAAAATCATATCTTCTTTAAAAAAATATTTAAGTTTATAAAAAAGCTCCTCTTGTATTTTGTATTTTAGGATAATCTCCACCTTATTATGTTTCCTATATGACTCTTAAACAATAAAAAAGAATTTAGCAAAAGATCTTATCCATCAGCAAATTCGGTCCTAAACTTCCATTATTTCTTGTATTTTAATTTTTAATGAAGCCTATACTGTTATTGGTGCACAACTAAGTAATCCAACATTATACATTGAAAATTGAAATTCTATCAACAAGTCAAAAATCATATGTTTCACTATTCTATACTTACATTAATCAAAGGACACTTACTATATATAAAACTATTTTGTAATATAATAAGCTCTAATTTGCATTTATTACTATGGTGAGGCTTAGAGAAATGGTGTAATCATTTACTAATAACTTGAATTTGAAATCCCATGCTTTAAAATTGAACTGAATTCCAAGAAGTTAAAAGATAGTAATATACAAAAATAATGAAAGCTGGGCACGTGACACCAAAATAATACTATATATAATGAAGCATAAGCGTAATTCAGTTGGTAAGACGTTTTCTCCGTGGTGCATAAATGTAAATGTGTGTGAGTTGAATCTAAAAATGAATAAATTCTCTGCTCATATTCAAATGAAACTTGGGATTATAACTTAATGCACTAAGAAAATATGGAGTACTAAAGTTTGAGGACATTCTAAATCCTTTGATTAATTAGTTGTTTTGACAACTTGAGATTGCATGAATTTTTGGGAAAGATAAAAATACCCAATCCAATTGTATCAACTATAGATGGACAATGTTGCTAAGTATATCAAAACTGGCAAATTCTCAGAATTAGCATCATATAATATTTCAAAATCTTGATAGGATATGAGGCATTATTTGGCTATGAAAATGTGGGATACAGCAGAAGCACACTATGGAGATAGATGCATGTGCTACTAAAATGGACCACTTAGTGGGACAAAGCGCGTTTCTCTTTTCTTAGATATCAAAGTTCAACTGTTTGAAATCGCACTTTTGATCCAATTGTGTGCTTTGTAGCGCCTATAAATAGCCTACAATTCCATGCAGTTATCATCAACCGTTTTCATTTCATTCAAAATGGCTTCAAACAGAGTTTTTAATGTTGTTTTCTTTGTGTGGTTGGGTGTAGCCATATGCTCTGCTGCTAGGACGCTTACTAGCTACGAGCCGAGTGGTTATGGCGGTGCTGGTGGCGGAGGGCATGGTGGAGGGGGAGGATCTGGTGGGGCCGTGGCAGAGCATGGCGGCTATGCTAGCGGTGGAGGGAGTGGTGTTGGAGGTGGGGCTGGTTATGGCGGTGGCGGTGGGGAGCATGGTGGGGGCGGTGGAGGCGGTGGGGCGGGCAATGGTGGTGGTGGAGGTGGTGGATATGCTGGTGGTGGTGAGCATGGGGTTGGGTATGGGAGTGGGGGTGGTCAGGGAGGAGGTGGGGGTTCGGGTGGTGGTGTGAATGGAGGTGGAGGCGGGGGAGGAGGAGGGGGAGGGGGTGGTGGTGGTGGAGGGGGAGGAGGGGGTGGTAGTGCCGGTGGGGGGCATGCGGGTGGGTATGGTGGTGGCGAAGGAGGTGGTGTTGGAGGTGGATATTCTGCGGATGGAGGGTACGGTGGTGGGAGTGGCCACGGGGGAGGAGGTGGAGGAGGGGCTGCTGGAGGAGCGGGGGCCGGTGGTTATGGGAGCGGTGGGGGTGCTGGTGGTGGGGCCGGAGGTGCTCATGGTGGGGGTATTGGGGGTGGTGAAGGAGGGGGGGCTGGCGGGGGCGGGGGATATGCCGGTGGGGCAGGCGGAGGAGGGTATGGTACCGGGGGAGGTGCTGGTGGTGGTGGTGGAGGGGCTCATGGAGGGGGTTATGGGGGTGGTGAAGGAGGGGGGGCTGGTGGGGGCGGAGGATATGCCGGTGGGGCGGCTGGAGGGGGTGCGGGAGGATATGGTAACGGGGGAGGTGCGGGTGCGGGTGGTGGAGGAGCATACGGAGGCGGTGGTGAAGGAGGTGGAACTGGAGGGGGCGGTGGATATGCTGGTGGAGCAGGGTCGGCTGCGGGAGGGGGTGGGCATGGAGGTGGGTCCGGGGCGGGTGGTGGTTATGCGGGCGGAGAAGGGCCGGTTGTGGGAGGTGGTGGGCATGGGGGCGGTGGTGGTGCTGGAGGAGGTTATGCCAGTGGTGGCGAGCATGCGGGTGGATATGGTGGAGGCTCTGGTAGCGGCGAAGGCGGCGGCCACGGTGGCTATGCCCCATAGAAGTGTGTTTTGGATCAAGTCATCACGGATTATCTAAAAATGTGAAACTATGGTTATTAATGTTCATTTTAAAAATTGGAAGAAAATGTGATTGCATGGTATCTGCTGCATATCAAATGTATGATACAGTGTTGTACCTTTGAAGATGTATTCTGTTGTGTTAAATATTAATGAATCAAATCGTTTCTTAAATCATAGTTTAGTCATATTATTGCACAATTATTTTTTCTTTAATCTTAGTATGGTGTACATGAACAACTGAATATAGTGAGAATGTCATAATTATATTGTTCCTTTTGGAGAAAATTTTGCAAATGATTGGTCAAAATTTAAATTCTCAGTGTAAATTTTCCTTATAAAACATGACTTTTACTTTACTACTCACTCCATCCACTAATACAAGGCCAAGTTTGATCGGACACGAATTTTAAAAAATGTAATAGAAAGTAAATTGTAAAGGTTAAAAGAATGAGGTTCTTACTTTTATACGAAGTATTAGTTTTATAATAAAATGTAATTGAGATAAAGTTAATAAAATATGAGTTTAGTGCCAAAAAAAAGTGAAAATGAAAATGAGATCTTGATAGACAAATAAAAATGACAAAGTAAAACTAATGGACAGGGGAAATACAATAACGCATAGCTTAACTATTAATGAAAAATAATTAAAATATGTGTGTTACAACCCTTTCAATGCCAATACAATAATATAAATAAAAAATGGTAAACAATGCTTAGTGTGGTTGGTCAGTTGGGCTGGACTAGTCATCCAACATAAATTACTTGAATCTGAATGATAAATTTACAAATTTATCCCTTTAATAACCCAGTAACAATAAGATAACAAGAGACCTAATATCAAATTTGTTTGCTCACACATTCTTTGTTTAAACCAATCAAATCACATCTGGATCACCTATGAGTCTTACTAAACACTGAAAATTTCCCCTTCATGATTGCAACAATTTATGATCAAAGTTTCCAATCCGTTTGAGCCTCATTAAGTAATGGTCACAGTTTGCAAATCCCACGGAAATTAACCACTTATATCATTACCATTAATACTGTGGACCTCATTATCCACTAACATTATTTTCACTATCCTCTCTCTCTTACATTTCTCCTATTTATTAAACCCGTGCCAAACTCATTGTTCATACTCTTTGGAGCGAAAAAAAATATGCTAAATCATATGCTCCATTATAACTAAATTGGTAGATTATTCATCAAGTTGAGCGCCAAATCGGGTTAAGCAGTTTCGCAAAATAGAATCAAATACTAGTTGATAAAATCATGATTTACCAAAACTCACACGGGACACACCTACCAAAGTCACTCTTATTATTTTACTTGGAGGCATGAAATTTAGTCTTCGGTTCAATTTATTTGCTAAATCAAATCAAATTTTAAAAAATTAAAGAAAAATCGTATATACAAGCCAAAAGTCTTAAAACAAAAAAATTCTAACATAATCGAAAAATCAAACATAATAAAATATAATTTTTTTTATTAAATGTAACCCGAACAAAAAAATTTTAATAAGAGAACAAAAAAAAATCTAGAAATCTAAACAAATTCAGAAAAAATGAATAATAACCTTAAAAAAATTTAACTAATCACAACACGAGCGCCACCATAGTATCGCGGTACCGCTGAGGATCAGCCTTCAACTGGGTTGTCCGCCTCCCCCAGGGCCGAAATCGGGGCCACCTCATTTGGATTGTCCTACAGTAGGACCATGATTCAGCCCTCACCTGGGCGTCCAAACGAGGCCTTACAATCGGTATTTTATAAGCATCCACAGTGGGTACCTCCCACAACGTCATCATTCCCTTCATTTTATACGTTAGGCCACAACTTTCACAATGAGGTGCCTCCTCCCACCACACCTCTCACATTAATTTACAATATTCACTATTTTAGTTGTAAAATCGAAATACAATAAATAAATATAATTACATTATATTTGACCGAACTTCTTCGATTAGGTATGACATTCGTGAACATTTTTATAACTTGACCGCGGTTGGTTTTCTTGTCGGGTCTCAGATTCAGTTTTTAGAGAGACGATTTTTGTTAGAAATTGTTGATAAATTGAATAAGGATTGAGATTGTATTATACGTTATAAATTTAAACAAAATTAAACCACCCACTCCCATTACGTTGAGTCCCGCCCAAAACGGGCATTGCAGACATCGGGGCCGTGCCAAGGACGTCCGCCTTTGCTTTGCTGCCTCTACCCCATTGCGGAGCCATCCCCGGCTCCCATTTCACTAAAAAAATGCCAAAGATTCTCTCAACTAAAGAATCTCAGCTTCTTCCTTTTAAAAAAAACAATATATACCATGCAAGAAATGCAATCACTCAGAAAACTAGGTGTCCATCTACTAATTCTAAAAGTTCCACAGGCCCCTGTATGCAAATATAAATTCCAATAGGACCACTTTGCAAGAAAGTAACCAGCCATTAATTTCGGTTCCCTGCCTCCAAGTGCAAATGTACACAAAATCCAAGTCAAATACCAAACCCAATCCGAATATACCACGTCACCCTTCATATATAAATTTATCGAAAACATTAATGTTATTGGCTTGGCTCAATACACCGAAAGCAGTCAATGATTCCCAAACGACGCGTCCTTTAAATTTGGAAGCGGGTACACTTTACTCGCACTCTCCATTTCTCTCACTTGCTCTCTTTCTCTCTCACACACACACGCACGCACTATTTTCTCTACTATCTAAAACCGACTCTGCCTCTAAAAAAACGCGACTCTTTCTCTCTCTAGAAAGCGGAAAAAAGGATTATTTCGAAACCGATCCAATTCCAAATAACGAAACTGACCCCAAAATAATTAAAAAATAGCCCCAAATTGTTTTTTAGCCCCAAAACCGAATAGGAACCCTAACCCTAGCCGCAACCGAGAACGAAGCAGATGCGTTTAATCTCTCTTCCCCCTCCGCGCTTCTTCTCCTTTTCTCTCTCTTAGAGCCTGTATTTCGTAGGACGGGGTTTGAATTTTTTGGATATCGTTTTTATTTAGGGTGAAATAGGATTTTAGGGCTTGTTGTTGTTGGGAATGGTATGTTGCAAGGGTGGCGGTAGTGGAACGCGATGACTGGCGGCAGATGCCAGAGGCGGAGGAAGGGCATGGCCGGTGGTAGGGGCGCCGCCCAGGCGAAGGTAATTGGTTCGAATTGCGGCAGCCCTAATTTGAAGCGGGAATTTACGGAAAAGCCCTCGTATTCTTTGGAATTTACGAAATTGCCCCCGGCTTGTAGAGTTGAGCTTGGTTTGTACACTCAAGCTTTCAAGGCGTTGTCGTTTCGTTCCCCTTTTGATTCAGAGGACTCTCAAGTGCCCACCGCGTTGGTTTCTAGTGGGAACAGTTTACCTAGTGGGGTGTCGCATTTGTTGAGTAGGCAGTCGGATAGTAGGAAACGGCACAAGAAGTTGCACTCGAGCTCAGAGCACAAGTCCTCAGCCTCGGGGAGGTCTCGGGGAAACAACTTTTGGGCGAAGAACGAGGAATATTTTCGTGAATTGACTGCTGAGGATGTCGAGAGGCTTCAGAGGGTTTCGGATCTTGGGTGTTCGAGCAGTGAGAAGTGTTTCTTAGTCCCAGCTTTGAATAATGATGAAAGTTTGTGTAACCGATATGGAATGATCAATGGGATGCTTTCAAGAGCCTGTGAGGACAGCTTGAACTTGGAAAATAGTGTTGAGTTGAACCCTGGCGTGAAGATTGAGAAAGAAGAGAATGGGCCTTGTTCTATGGATATTGTTGATGATGATGAAGTAGAAAGAAGAAAGGAATTGGAAATTATTGAAGAAAATGGTACCGGCGAAAGACTGAATAGCAAGGAAGTTACTACTTCTTGTAGTGGTGTAGAATGGCTTTTAGGTTCAAGGAACAGGATTTATTTGGCATCAGAGCGGCCCTCCAAGAAACGAAAGCTTTTTGGTAAAGATGCTGGGCTGGATAAGCTCCTTGTAGCACGTGCAGTTGAAGGTTTAGAGTCTGTGTGCCATTATTGTAGTTATGGTGACATTGGCGACCTCTTGAATAAGTTGATCAAGTGTTCTTCTTGTGGGATGGTGGTGCATCAAAAGTGTTATGGAGTTCAAGAAGATGTAGATAATTTGTGGTTATGCTCATGGTGTAAATGGAGGAATATTGTGGACGTGAGTGTAGAGAAACCATGTTTACTCTGTCCAAAGCAAGGCGGTGCCCTGAAGCCTGTGCTTGAAAGAGGACTTGGAAACGAGAATGACGAGTCTAAGTCGAAGTTTGCTCATTTATTTTGTTGCCTGTGGATGCCTGAGGTTTATCTTGATAACATTGGTACAACGGAGTCTATCATGAATATGGACGAATTGAAGGACACAAGAAGGAAGATAATTTGTTATTTGTGCAAGGTTAAGCACGGTACCTGTGTCCGATGCAGCAATGGTATGTTTTGTTGCTTTCTTATGTTAGAGGCCCCTACATTTTTTTAAGGTGTCAGGATGAAGAATCTGTGCTATTTGTGATCTGCTGCGGTTTTATAAGTTCGTATATTAATCCTTATCACTTATTAACTGTTGGTTTTATCATCTTATGAGTATTTGATTCCCAGGAAGCTGTTCATGTTCTATACTTTTCTTTATAGGTATTAGAACTTGTAGCCTGGAGTAAACATAAATAATAAAAGCCTTGGTGTTCAAATTTAAATGTATGGAATGGGGCATTTGAACTTTCAATATGGAAATTCATGCATATGTGCAATGACAATGATGGCCAGCACCTCTGAATATTTATGCTACTGCTTAATATCAGCAATTTTGTATGATATTCTTTTTCTGGTCACATTTTGAATAATGATCTTTTCAATGCTGATGAGCCCTGTCAAGTGGGGTGGTTTAAAATATCAAGATGGTCAGCTAATATTCTCCAAGATTTTTTCAAGATTTCACGACAAAAATTAATTTCCCACAATATTGTTAACTGACTTAAGATTTGTTTACTCGTACTATATCGAATGCTATTAACAGGAGAACAATAGGTATTTCTTCTATTATGGAAACATATTGATGCAGCTGCCTACACTCTATTATTCCTCAATATATTCAATTGGGGATGACACCTTCGACTAGTAAATAACTGGAAGCTACTTAATTGCTGGCAGTAGACCCTATACTCTTGAATTAGATTTTGTCCCCCTTATTGAACTGAGAAAACTACATCAGAAATTTCTATACCCACTTTAAGACCACTCTGTAGAGAGCTTAAGTGTTTCTAACCCATTCTCCATAGAAAAGATTTCTGGACTAACAGTTTAAGTTTATTGGTACATTTGACGGAAATTTGTCCAACCAAGAGCTATTAATTTACACCGGAAGAGTAGTCCAACTTGTACATGGTTTTCGTTATACTTGTGGGATTAAATTGAATTAGTTTAGTAATAGGTTCTGACCTGAATAGCTGTAATATTGGAATAGGCTACCTCTGTGCTGTATGGTCTTGCATAGATGGTACTTCTGTAAAGGATGTTGTAGGGTTTTTTTTGTTTCATCTTTCTGGTATATAAGAACATTTTAAATAGAGCCATCTTATATCATGAGATATCTGTCTTCTTGAAATTGATGATTATGATTCCTTTTGTCTGTATCCAGGTGTTGGTATGCTGATTAGATTTGTTTCCTTTGGTGTTTATTAGGATCGTGCAGAACATCGTTCCATCCTATTTGCGCAAGGGAAGCAAAACACAGAATGGAGATATGGGGCAAGATTAGATCTGATGAGGTGTTTTTCTTTTTGGTCTTATGTTATTAGTTATGGACCAACAGTTAGTCCACACTATTATTATTAACTTCAGTGGAACTGTTGTCCTAATAATCATGAGTGGTTTTACATACATTTGGGATGTTATGAGTATGTACATGCATGTGCATTTCTTGCCTTATTACCCTTCGAGGTTCTTCATGTTATAATATTCAGTCTTCTACAATTTTTGCACTGATATTGATGTATGCCATATCTTTTAGGTTGAATTGCGTGCTTTTTGTTCAAAGCATTCTGAAGTCCAGTCTGACAGTGGCTGTCAAGATATTGGGGACATTCCGTTGACAGGTGAAATTACTTTTTATGTTAGAAAGCATGAGTGATATCATTAACCAAAAAATGGTTATAAGTTGGTTATGTACTTTGGAATAGCTGATTTGGATCTTCGCAAGCTGAATGACGTTGTTCTGGATGGGGAGGACTTGGTAGATAGTATAAGTTCTGACAATCATCCAGAAAATGGAGTTGCACTGCGTACTGCTCTTCGTTCAGCAGATAGGAATGGCAATGCGGTCGTCGATACTTGCGGTCCTCCCAATTTCTCTATGGTTTTGAAGAAGGTATTGAAAGATTACCAAGAACAGCCAGATATTTATATTTTACTTGATTTGGTTTCCTTTTCTTTTGGCAGATTCTTTGTGTTACTTATCCTAGTTTTTATATTTTGTTTTCACAGTTGATTGATCTAGGGAAAGTCAACGCTGGAGATCTCGCCTCAGAGATTGGTGTTTCTGCTGATTCTTTAAACACAGTACTCACGGTAATGCTTTGATTAATGTACTGAGCAGAGTCAGTTAAGATATTTCTTGTTCCAGACCAATTACTTTTGGTTGAACTTGCTGGTTCTACTTCCTGGTTACTTATCTTCTCATTATCCCAATTTTGTTTATGCAGGAAAATCACATGGTTCCTGAGTTACAATATAAATTACTTAAATGGTTGAAGACCCATGTTCATGTTGGGAACCTACAAAAGACTTTGCAAGTGATGATTAGATCATCTTTAGGATCAAAGCCCATGCTAGATGTAGCTGAAGGTGTTGGTGATGTTTCAATAGAGGAGTCTGATATCTCTGATGCTGTTCCAGTTAAATCTGTGCCACCTCGGAGAAGAACCAAAAGCAGTGTGTGGACTATGAAAGACGATAACTCATGCCTTTCAACTGACAAGACTCACAATGAAACAACTGAGGGCGATGCCTGTCTATCTCTTCTTGTTGGAGAACACTCCAATGACGTGCCAAGTGACTCCTGGCCGGATGAGTCCAAAACGGTATTGATACTATTTTCAGTCTGCTTTTTTTGGAAGTATAAATGTACGGAAGGTCAATTTCTGTTATATACTTGAGTAATTTACTATCTCTGTAAAATCTCTCTGTACATATATCCTTGTATAAACTACAAATATTATATTGCCAGTTCTTAGCTGGTATGGTGGAAGAATGTAGTTCTTATTTTTTGTTGTGATACATGTTTAGAATTCTGATTTTACTGTTTAACCTTTAATTTCGTGAAATGAAATTCTCATTGTTCTTATGTAAAATTGACTGTTGATTTAACTCTGATTCTTGCCGTTGTCTGTTTTCCTTGGCTTTAATGAGGGATTTAAAAGTTTTACTTTCTGGTATGCAGGTTTTGCCCGATCCTCAGCAACAGCAAGATAATTCAGCAAATAATTCTATTAAAATTGAAGGTTTGTTTTCTTAAATTGTTTTACTTGAGGATACTGAGGTTCTAGACCTGTGAAACTAGCTCTGCAAAAGAATGTATAGATGTTATAGAGAACTTTTTACTCAACACAATACAAGCTACTGCTGTTGTTTCACTCATTGGCATCTTGCATTATTTTACTTAATTGTTTTCATCTTGGGTCCTGGAGTTCCTTGTTTGCTCCTACCTTGTTTTTTTGGTATGTATGTGCTTCTGATTTTATTCTGTCATTGGCAGACGAGCTCAGAGCTCTACTGCAGTGTCTCTCTGAAGATGGTCCGGTTGGGGAAACCAAACAATCTCAGGCGATGGATGCCTGTTCACTCGTTTTCAGGTAATCTTTTATTTGAGATTCCTTTTATTTACCCTCTCAATGACTTATGGATGCAATAAGGGGTCTTATCTAGATTCTAGTTAGTTCTCCTTTTAGTTGTCTTGTCTAAGATCGGGTTTCTTCGACACTGACCTCTTTCTTGCATTTTGTTATGTAGAAATGGGGAAGTAAACCATGCTTCATACATCCATCCATTTATCTACTGTAAATTGATGCAGACCAAGAGTGACATGCTTGAAAAAGTTGTATTCGACCAGTCTGCAGGTAGGTTCCTGTCAGCTTCTCCTTTTTTTTGCCTGTCAAATTCAGGGATTGATTAGTTTCTTGGCAGTTTTGAGAGATCGTGAAGTTTCGCAGATGAAAGTATCTTCCAGTTCAGGTTTTGGTTGCAATATTGATAACCTTCCAGCTAAATCTTCTGACCAGACTTCTAGTTGTGAGGGTTTGAATATTGATCAATTGCCCAAGGCAAGAAACCTGGGTATATTAAAACTATCTCCTGGAGATGAAGTGGAAGGAGCGCTTATATATTATCAACAACAGCTTATTTGCAATGCTACTATGAGAAAACGAATAAGTGGTCTCTACTCTAAACCTGTTAGCATTTTTTTTATATTTTCTTTTTTCTGTGGCATTTTAGTGTACATTGTGTGGTTGATTAGAGTTATACCATTTTAAGTGGGTACTGAATATTTTCCTTGCTGTATCAATCTGGCAGATGATTTGATTTCAAAGGTTGTTAGGAGTCTTCCACAGGAGTTAGATGCTGCAGGAAAACAAAAATGGGATGCTGTTCTGGTTAGTCAGTATAATCTTGAGCTTAGAGAAGCCAAAAAGCAGGGAAGGAAAGAACGTCGGCATAAAGAAGCTCAAGCTGTACTGGCTGCTGCAACTGCTGCAGCTGCAGCTTCCTCTAGAATATCATCACTTAGGAAGGACACACTAGAAGATCAACATGAGGTACACTTGTTCTAAAATTTCCTTGATTTTGGATCTATTGCTTCGAACTTTTTTCATATGTGTTTTCTCCCAGGATCTTCATAAGAATGGTTCATCTGATGTAAGACCTGGGTTCTACTCCAAGCTCAATCCTCGAGCAAAAGAGACTACTTCAAGGGCTGCTGTTGTGAGGTCTTCATCTGATGTGAACTCGGATTCTGCCCGGTCAACTTCTGAGTTCTCGAAAGACCATCCTAGGACATGTGACGTATGCAGACGTCCAGAGACTGCCTTGAATCCTGTCTTAGTTTGTTCAAGTTGCAAGGTTCTTGCCATAATATTCTTTTGAAATTCTCTTCAAAGTTCTGATCTTACATTTCTGCATGTTTCATGGACAATCAGATATATATTACTGCTCTTGCGCCAATTCTTTTTGGAATGCAGACTACAGTTCACATGGATTGCTACCGTAGTGAAAGAAGTGCCACTGGGCCATGGCACTGTGAATTGTGTGAGGACTTATTTTCTTCTCGGGGTTCTGGAGCTCTGGCAACAAATTCTTGGGAGAAGCCCTACTATGTTGCCGAATGTGGTCTATGTGGAGGCACTTCAGGTGCTTTTAGAAAGTCAATTGGTGGCCAATGGATACATGCCTTATGTGCTGAAGTAATTGATTCTTTCTAATCTGCCATTTATTTCTATCTGGAATTGTATCCCTGCCATCCTTCTCAAAGCTAAAGTTTTCTTATTTTGATTTTGATGTAGTGGGTGTTAGAGTCAACATACAAAAGGGGACAAGTCAGCCCTATTGTGGGCATGGTAACTAGCTGTCACTATACTTGCCTTCCCCATTGGTCTTTGTTCTTCTTTAGTTTAAAGCAGCTCTATTTGTTTTCCAGGATAATGTCTCTAGGGGATGTGATACTTGCACTGTCTGCCGTCGAAAACAGGGTGTTTGCCTTAAGGTGAAGACATCAGATTTATTTTTATCTGTCCGTCATGTTTCCTACTTTGAAATTGTCTTCCATGCATAAGTCATTTTTCTCTGTTATTTTGCTTATCTGCAGTGTAGTTACGGTCACTGTCAAACCACATTTCATCCTACTTGTGCTAGAAGTGCTGGTTTCTACATGACTGTGAGGACTAATGGTGACAAGTTGCAGCATAAGGCTTACTGTGAAAAGCACAGTGTTGAACAAAAAGCAAAGGTTTTACTACTTTCCTTCTGCCTTGTAACATTTTGTGTGGAGGTGGTTTTCATGCAATATAACTTTGAGGTTTGTATATGTCAGGCTGATACTCAGAAACATGGTGTGGAAGAGTTCAAGAGCCTTAAGCAAGTCAGGGTAAGTGATAGCTGGTGCAATATTTGGGTGGTTTAATCTGCTCATTGTACCTCATTCAACTGTTTTATATAGTTCTTTGTTAGTTGAACCCATAAATAAGAAATGTTCTTATGCAAATTCTTCAGCTAAATTTATCAAGATCTGATGTTTGGTCTTTCTGTTATGATTCCTGTAGGTTGAATTGGAGAGATTGCGCCTTTTGTGCGAGAGAATTATAAAAAGGGAGAAATTGAAAGTAAGCTTACTGCCCTTGGGATTTTTATAGATCAATTGCTGATTCTATATTAATAGAATCACTTCCTATGTTTTCTCATTGTTATGCTGCTGTTAGCAACTTCTCCTCTTTCTTGCTCCTATCGTTATATATACTAATCAAATACTAACCTTCTACTTTGCAGCGTGAATTGGTTCTTTGCTCTCATGATATTCTTGCTTCAAGTCGAGACTCCGTTTTGTCTAATTTGGCTCGTCACCCATTTTACCAACCTGAAGTTAGTTCAGAATCTGCAACGACCTCCGTCAAAGGTTACACTGATGGTTACAGATCAAGCAGTGAAATGATTCAAAGATCAGATGACATATCGGTCGACAGCACAGTCGCTGGTAAGAGGCGTGTTAAAATCCCCATGTCTGTGGATAACGATCAGAGAACAGAGGACAGTTCAACATCGCAGAATGTCAATTCTCTGAAACCACCAGAGAGACAGTCTTTTGCTGGGAAGAAAATCCCCCAGAGACCTTCCGCCAAACCGAGGAATCCCTCCAATGACACTGAAAAACGAACGAGAAGTAGAAAAGTACGTCCATGACCAGGTTTCCATAATTCATATTCTTGTCGTATCATGTATATCGTGATATATGTCACATTATTCTACTTTTCAAATTAATAGGATGTGCCTTCTTCTTAAATGTTGGTATAGCAGCACACTGAAACCTTCGAAAAAGAGCTCATAATGACATCAGACCAAGCATCCATGAAGAATCAGCGGCTACCTAAAGGATTCGTTTACGTTCCAATACGATGCCTATCCAATGACAAGGAGACCGTCTCAGATGCCCGAGCACGAGAACCAGATGGAACATAAAAGGTTAGACTTGTTTCGCCTGACACTCTCGTTTTAGATCTGAGACGTTGCATCGGCTCAGTCCCGATGCATATCATCTTCTCCCTGGGACATTTGATGTTACACAAGGCAAACCGTATGGCCCTGTATAATGCCGAAAGGGCCGATTTCACCAGCGCAGATGATGATAGATCGGAACCATTGTTGTACATGCATGTCAGAGTATACTGTAAAGTGGGATTGGGTGTATTTTTCCCAATGTATGTATGTCCAGCGGCTCAATTTCTCTGGCCATCTTATTTCTTTATTTTTTCTCTACCTTTTAAAACTAAATTATACATTTCCTAGTTGGAAAGGGGGCAATGGAGCTCTGCTGCTTGTAATAATTGTACAAAACCATCTGCCTATGTTTCTTGTAGTATCTTGTAAAGTTGTGTATATAGTAGTGGTATCATGATTAAAGAATCAATGCAATTTAGTCCAAATTCGATTCATCCAAGGTTTCTGTCCAAACAGTTCATATTTATTTTGATTTGATGTATTTATAATTATATCTTTCTTATGTAGTATGATCTTCAAATGGTCTGCTATCTTTTTCATATTTGGTAGTCACATGTTACAGATAATCATTTATACAGTGCTTGTTAAGTTGTTAAGATAAACTATATCTAATTGCTTATTTATGCATTATGTCTAAATTTTGGTTTTTGTTCATTATATATGTAAATTTTTACTTTTTAAAATTAGATAATAGTCCAAATTTCGTTGGCCATACTTAAAATACAGCTCGTCGATAGAATTGATGAGCTTATGTTGGACGTTATGAATTTGAATTTATTTTACTAATGTCTTTTTGCAAATAAGAACCTGCGAACTTTGTCATCATATTATACTCCTTGTAATTTATGTGATAAATATTTCCAACGAATGATCATAAACTCTTCAATTGAATTGGATATTACAGCACAAGAAGATAAATACTTAACAAAAAACAATCTTCGTTGTGTTCCTTCCAGAAGCAAGAACTGTCAGCAAAAGTTAAGAGCTTGATCTCTCGGACGAATAGACAGAACTGCGAACAGCTTCCACCGCGTGGAGGATAAGGCTCGCAGCGTTACACGTTGCTCAAAAACCAAGATGTGCAGCCGTAGCAGAATGAAGAATCAAGAAGAAAACAGCCAGTATTAGAAAGAAAATGAGAATGTAGAAACATAAATGTATGCATTCCTGATGTTTCAAAGGACCTAATTCTCATTTATAAAATTTGATCTAGAGGCCATATTAATGTGCAGGAAAAGTGAGAGAGAATCAGTAAAATAAAGTGGCAAAACTACAAACAAAAGAATAAATATGTAACCCACTTTTCATTTCCTTTCTATTGGCGTAAAATTAATCAAAACATGGTAACTTCTTTACCCAACCTCTAGAAAGAAAATACCATAAAGAAGTCCTACCAACTACTGTCAATGCAAAATGCAAGAGTGCATCCCCTATCCTGTCTTTCAGAAGTAGACCGGTCAACAAGATGCCGTTTCTGCCAATATCAGGTGCCAACTATTTATTATACGGCCTCTCATTCTGCCGATATCCACAGCCAAAAATCCTTATCAAGCAAAAACCTTAGGTCTCCTCTAGAACAAAAGCAAACAAAATTGAGTTCTCCACATAACTTTCAGCATGGTCCCGGCAATCAAGTTTCGGACTCTGACTCAGAGGAGCTGGAGTCAGATATTGCATCTGAAATAGCATTGGGAAGTTTTGACGGTGTAGGCTGCTTCGGCTGAGAGCTTTGGCACGCCTCCATGGATGGCCTCTGCTTCATGTACTGCATAGAATACGTAACAGAGGTTAATTAAGACGTAGATGGTGATGAGCTAACAAAACAAATGGCCATCTTAGCAAATGTATACATGTTATATTGCTTTCTTCAACTTGGATTGTGTCGGAGTTTATGGCGGATGCACTATTATTCCCTAAGAAACACTACTAATATTGTGATACATCAAACTAGTAGTAACAAATGAATACTGGGCAGACTCACCTCCTGATAAAAAGCATTAATCTCTTCCTCAGTTAATCCTTCATCTTCACCATTTTCCTCCCAGCCAAGTGAACGAAGGAAAGCAGCCTCCTCTGCATCAGGGTAAATTGATCCATGACAAGACAAGCTACTGTCTCCGACATCCGGAAGACATCCTGTCTTCTCAGTAATGTCATATCTATCACCATTACACACCATCTGGTTTCCATTCTCCAAAACACAAGGAGTGTCAGAAGCATGGCCTTCTTTACAATTTTCTAGAGTTGTCTCTGCAGTGGGAGAGAGAATATCCGAACTTGAATCCGATTGAATGGCAGGAGCACGGACTGAGGTTTTCCGCCTCATCAGATTAAAGAATTCACTTCTGCTTTGTGCCAGAGATTGGGGCGATTTCTTGTCCACGGGGGATCTTGAACCTAGTGATAGGGCAGCAGACTTGTTTTCAAGAACAGAAACCCTCGCATTGCTTGCACTAATTGATGCAGTAGCAGTACATGAACCCATAGCAAGCTGTCCATCTTTAGCTACTTTTCCATTGCCATTACCAGGTGCACTATTTACATCCTTTTGTCCAACGACGATACTTTCACGGCTGGGTTTAAGAACCAGAAACTTTCCAACATGAGAGTTGCTTGTAGAATCAGACCTGGTTTGTCCAGCACGAGATTGATTAACAGAATGAGAAGAATTGGGCTGTGCATGAACAGCCTTGGGAGCCAATGTCATCTCATTGGTTCTCAGAGCAATCTTTGATTGCTTTGATTTATCTGCAGTGCCAGGAACCTGAAAAGGGTAGCCGATTTTAACACATACAATCCTCATACTCCAAGTCAAAGACAAGAACACCACTTGCCATCCAACACATCGTATTGTAGCAAACATATAAGCCAAGAAGTGATATAATGACCATTTACATAGGTTGCATTTACTGTGAATTGAGAAAAACTAGCCCAACATAATCAATGATCATGATTCATGACAGCCCATCAGTATACAGAACAGATTAACTTTGACCATCATTTGATATAGTTCCATATTTAAGCAACTCAGTCTGAACTAGTTGTAAATATGAATGCAGAAGTATAGATTTGCAAAAATGGAGAAGAGATATGGGATGTTCAGCATCAACACATTAGTTGGGCAAGCACAGAGCATGACAAAGTTTGCCGCAATAACCCTGAACCCTAAATCCTGGAAACAACATACTGCACGCATTGAGGGGCAAACTCTTTTAGGTTTGGTAGTTCTAATGGTCTAGAAAAGATATGGCCATAGGAATCTCCTATAAATAGAAGAAAAGAGGAGCGGAATCATAAGTAGCAATGCTTTCCTGACAGAGACTCATAATCACATTGTGTCTCAACTACATATTGCCCAAACTTGATCAGACTAGTAGTTACTACTAGTTACTACACTCAGTTAGTTCACATTCTCAGGGTAGAACTAATTCGTCAGCAGATGTTTACCAATTCCACAGCACACTCAAATACATAACAAATTACGCAGTGAATTTGATGGTTAAAGAGAAAATAATAACTGATTCAATCAGATTTTTACAAAATTGGCCTGCTTGTGTTGTACTACCAACAACCATCTTTTAAGAATCTGGCAAGTGGCAACACAAGAGTACGAAAAACAAGGTCATCACTAAAACTGAAGGAGAATTGGATGGGCTCTACCAGAAAAGGAATGGCATGAAAGAATTTGATGAGGGGCACATTTGTTTGTAGTCATATGACAGGGTATTACTGGAGTGAGCTGTGAGAACTGGTAACAGTTTTAGTACCTTGATGTTGCATTAATTCAGGAGGAAGAAAAAGGAAACTCAACTGTCATAGAACACTCACAAACTTTTAGAAGTGAGTGTAAGCACCAACTCCTTATAGAGGCCAATTATCTGTTTCAGATACTTATACCATTCAACTACATTTTTTTAAATAAGACCCCATGCCTCTAACTACTCCACTGAGAAGAAAAAATGTAAGGCTGTGTGCTCAAGACAGGAGTGCCTAGATGGATTTATCATTGCTAAAGTCTGAAACAGCGGATACAGTCATGCTGAGAAAAAACACATGCTAGGCATATAAATTAATAGAGACAAACTGCATGCTATCCTGTTGTCTATAGGATCTGACAAAACATGTTTTCCCTTGGCTATAAATAAAGTAGCACCTCATGCTTTTATTTTGTAAACAAGAGAGTAAGAGTAAGGGCTTAAAATTAAAATGTCATAGCAGAACTGCTATGACATTCAAGGTGAATGAGAATTTTGCAAGATGTCATCATATAATCAGATAATCTAAAACATGTAGTATAATCACTCCTTTTACCAATGGTTTAGGCATTGAAGGTGTCACAGGAATTAATTGTCTCGATTGCTTGATGGCCAACTCCTCAAGTCTCTGACTCTTATCTGGTAGCTGCAATATTTATTGAAGAGACTATAAGTTACAATGTAATCACTAGCAAAGATATAAATATATGAACATATAAGGAACATTCACTAATTACCTGGGGATTAGCATTAACACGTGTTGCAGGCTGTGACAGTGCCTCAGCCATATTAAGACCAACAGTACTAGAAACCCCACAAGATGAATTTGAAAATGTAGAAACATTCTGTTGAGCAGGAGAGTGACATGTGCCGTTATTTACAACAGCAGCAGGCACCTCTGCTAAAGCAGATGTCCATTTCTCACCACCAAGAAACCCTGAGCTGCCCATGGGCAAACTTTGAACAGCAGAACTCAAACCAGGAGATGAGATTCTCCTAATTCCTGCTACACCTTGCTTATCTTCAGTCCCCAGCGATGGAAAATCCTTTTCAAACACAGACTTCTGAATTACGTTTAGCTTGCTCCCCCGCGAAAGGACACCATTCCCAGGAATAGGTGAGTCCTTGTTATCTACTCTTTGAGGTGAAGGCTCACCAGTCTTTCTTGAAACCAATGACTGAGAACGCCTCAAAGCATTTCTCTCAACTTTACTAGTTAATATACCCACCAAAGGGTCAGAAGAGCCATGCTCCCAGAAGTCCTCAGAAATAGACTTCTCTTTCTCCCTGTCACGGTTTCTGTCCCAGTGGCTCCTTGAGAAACTACTATACGGATGCTTCGCAGAGCCATTACTACCTGAGCTACGCCTAGAATTCGACGAAGAACTCCTCTGAAGGTAATGTGAGCTTTCCTTCTCACTATTGCTCCTAAAAGGCCTACTTCGCGGTGAAGAAGTATCTGACAAGAAAAGTAGAAATTAACAATCAAAACCAGATTATAACAATCCAAACCTCTAGGCAGAACAAATGATCAGTAAATAAAAAAAGTGCAGTGAATGTGTGAAAGATCATCAAAGTAACTTTACCTGAGATATGGAGTGCTGTGCCACCTCCGGCAATATTTCCTGTACATCTCAACCATTCTGGAACTAATGCTGGCTCAGTTCTTTCCATCAGCACCAGACATGATCCAGTTATTCTTAGAAAGAATAAATTCTAATGCCACAACACAGTACTGATTATCCCCAAAATAAATCCTTTTGAATGTAACGTGCTTAATAGACCCACAAACAGTGCCTTTAGACGGTGTATTAACTCCTGGAAACCAAACTCTCCCCAACCCCCAGGAATGCAACCGTCCTGCTTAACTGTCCCACAATCCTTACGTAATATTCAATCTACAATCAAAATTCTTCCTACTTCACTCCATTCTAAACAATTTCCGTTCCAACCCCCCGAATTCCACGATTATATCCCCAATACACGATCTTCCCTCGCTTGAAATGTCACAAAACCATAAACTGATAACCGCGAACAGAATGTGATATGCGGCGAATCAAAAAGGCAAACCCTAAATGACAAATTCCCCCAAAACTAGGTTCTGTCAATTGATAAATACACTCAGAAACCAGGAAAAAAACCTAATTCATTCGCATAAATATCCAAATACGAAAAATCAATTGAGAGAGAGAGAGAAGTAACCCTACCTCACCAAAAATTCTCCTAAAAAGGGATCGTACAAAACCCTATCCCCTCCAACAATCGCCACACTACGAGTAGTGAAAAACTTCACCACAAAACAGTATATAAGGTCGAATTTTGGGCACGGAGAAAATGGAAAGATTGTGAATTCGCAGTTGTTGAGCGTTTTTGCAGTTTACGGTTTGGCAGCAGGAAAAATGCAGGCGGCGAAATTAAGATGTGTATTTCATCAACAATGGATTTAAATGTGAATGTAGAGAGGCTAATCTTAGGTTACACAAATAAATGTCTCTTTTAATTTGATTTTTTTCCGATTTTGTGGACAAGAGAAACTAAAGCATATACTCTCTTCGTCTCATGAAATAGTGTAGACCTTGTAGGGATGTCAATATTCAGCTTTTAAAAGTATCGGGTTAATTTATTCGGATTACGGATAAAATGGAAAATTGAGCTGATAAAGTCATTATCGACGACTCAATCCAAACAAACTCAAACATAGGCCCGACTTATGACACGAATGCGTTAGCGATATAATCTTATTCGTGCTAACATGACCGGATAAAAACACAATAACTGGACAAACTTGACAATACGCGACAACCGCACAATAATTACACGAACTGGTTCAAACGTGTTGCGGAGGAGGTATGGCCCGACACCTCGGGATAAATAATGACAACACACGACAACCACGCGATAATGACACAAACTGATTCAGACTTGTTGTGGAGGAGGTATGACTCGATAACGTTGTGATATCGGTTATGGTTGTTACACAAATAATAAATGCTTCATATGTAAAATGAGAAAATAAAAACATAACTGTAACTCAAAAAAAATAATAAAATAAATATTATAATTATATTTATCCGACCGGAATCCAACCCAATATCATTGTCTGCTTATCAGGTCGATCCAATAAGAAGGCAAACATAATAAGGATTGACATTAACCCATAATCTTAGTTGCGTTCGAATGAAATTTTAGCCCTAAACCTAAGCGTCTAGGTTTCGGCCTTGTCCAATAAGCTAACTATATTAAAAAGTAACTATGAAGACTAGTCGTGTATCTTTTATCCTTAAAATTCTTGTATTTAGTTAGTCCTTACTATCACGAAACTTTCCAAAATGCAGTAATATTTTTCCCACGGACTTTAAACTAACATATGATATCACGAACTCAAACAATTGTTGAATTTTTTCCACCGAAGATAAAATCCGGCTACATTTCATTTGTTTATACATTACATACGATATGGTTACTACTGAAAAATGATAGTGACGTGATTATAAAGTCCTTAAAAGCCAAATATGGTTACCCAACAACTACCATAAACCAAATTCAAAGTTCGTGAAAATTTTTTATTAAATAATTTCATGATATTAGAAGTCAATATCCCTATTTATAATACATAACTTAAAATGATTAAAAAATTCTACAAAATCAAAATCCACCCCTATGTCTTAATTTATATATATAAAAGCACATCTATGATGAATAGTCATAAGCATTTTTTTCTCAAATGTGTGCTTAGAGCACCCACAACTGTGCTCTTGCCAACGAGCACGGTTGTGGGCTCGGCCCCACTTTTTCTGCCTGCTCTTAGGCAAGAGCACAACACCCACAGTTGTGCTCTTCCACAAGGACGAGCACAAGAGTCCCACCATTCCATTATTCAATTTAAATAAAAATATTTCCACAAAATTAAAATACATTACACATACCCGGAATAATATTACAAAATACATTAAAAATTAAAAATTACATAATTAAAATCATAAAATAAAATAAAACCCACTACTCGTTGCCGAATTTCGCTCACATGTGTTTGATTAGGTCTTCTTGTAGCTCAACGTGGGTTCGCCCACATGTGTGCCTTGTTTCGATCCTCTCACCCACCGTCGTATGCACACCTCGGCGTGGGGGAGACCTCGCGCTTGAGCTTCCGGCTTCATCCTCGTCGTAGAAGCCAGCCGCCCTCGGTCCTTCATCGGCTATAATCATGTTGTGTACATGATGTCAACGATATTATTCACGTACCACAGCCGAGCCGGGGCCTTCACAATGTTGAATCGGGCTTGAAGGACCCCAAAGGCTCTTTCGACGTCTTTCCGCGCAGACTCTTGACGCTGCGCAAAAAGAACCCGTCTCGGGTCTTGCGGGTTGCTGAGCGTCTTCACGAAAGTCGACCACCTTGGGTAGATACCATCGGCGAGATAGTAACCCATGTGGTATACATTTCAGTTGACGGTGAAGTCGATCACCGGTGCTACACCATTCAACACATCATTGAAAAGGGGTGAAGAATAGAGCACGTTCAAGTCGTTGTTGGATTCGGCAATGCCGAAATATGCATGCCAAATTCATAGGCGGTAGTCGGCGACCGCTTCAAGGATAAGTGTTGGGTCGCCGCCTTTGTGGCCGCTTAAGTGTTGCCCCCTCCAAGCAGTCGGGCAATTCTTCCACTTCAAATGCATGCAGTCAATGCTGCCAAGCATTCCGGGAAAGCCATGGACTGATTCATGAAGACGAAGCAACCGTTGGCAATCATCGGTGGTGGGTGCCCAAAGGAATTCATCACCGAAAGCTGTACGAATGCCCTCGCAAGAATTTTTAAGACAAAGGATTCTAGTGGACTCACCGACATGCAAATACTCGTTGAAGAGGTCGGCCGTTTGCCCAGTAGCGAGTTGTCGGATGGCACACGTACACTTCTGCAACGTCGAGATACTTTGCAGACCGGCTGCATCTGGACCTGTGTGGAAGAATTCAACACGGGCGGACAATGTGTTGACAATACGCATAAACAAGCGCTTTGACATGCGAAAACGGCGCCTAAAGTAATCTTCCGGAAACCGCGGTGGGTCGGCAAAATAGTCAGCAACGAGCCTTTCGTGGGCTCCCTCCCGGTCACGATGGATGTAGCGGCGAGTTGATCTAGTTGGTTGATGAGGAGGAGGGGCGGGGATATTCGCTGCGACATATGCTTCATAAGCAGCATGATGTTGTTCATAGTATTCTTGTTCTTCCCGCTCCGCTTCCGCAATGAGATGGGTGAAATCCATTTGAGGTTTTGAGTGAGAGATGAATGTGTAGATAGGTTGTATGAAAAATATGAATGAGAGATGATTTGATGTGGAAAATGGATGATGAATGTGTGTATTTATAGATGATTTTGAGGGGAAAAAAATCAAAAAAATACAAAAAAATGGGCAAAAAAACGGCCATTTTTTTGGGAGTGGGAATTTTTTTTTATTTTTTGGTATTATTTTCGATTTTTAAAAAAAAATTAAAAAAATGATTTTCCAACGGATATGCCGTAGGCCAATCGCATGCTGCCACATCGCCTGCTCGCTGGCACGGACGTGCTCGATGCATCGAGCAGCGCCGTGCCAGCGGCGCGAGCGCAGCGGCCGACAGCGTCTTCGTGCCGCTGGCACGGACAGACGGACACCGTCCTGCACAACGGTGGCGCGAGCGCAGCGGCCGACAGCGTCTTCGTGCCGCTGGCACGGACAGACGGACACCGTCCTGCTCACCGTTGTGCATGCTCTTAGTGTTGTGACTTGTGAGAAGTAAATGGTTTACAATGGGTTCAAAAATGGTGTTTATGTCAGTACTTGGATAAGTAAAAGTTGATAATGAGAAGATTTTTTCGAGGGAGTGATATCTAAAAGTGGGATATTTTTTTGTCAACCGATAGAATATCATTATCTCTGATAGTAACAAATTATCGTTTACCAAATAGAATAATAGTGAAAAAATAGATTAACAATCATAATAACTATATATGACTTTCATTCTACTGTTTAGTTTTATTGTTTTTATAGTAGTAATAGTATTAAATAGAACGTTTACTTTATTACTATTTTTATTTCTAATATTTATATTTTGAATTATTTCATATTTTTAGTTTGTTATCTTTTTTATTTGAACATTTTTTCTTATATCAAAAGAGCAAACAAGGAAATTGAGAAAAAAAAGTTGAAATGAGTGTGGCTTGCACTTTGAGTTTGTTGTATTTGTATAAACTTAAATTTGTTTCATAGAAAAAAGAAAGATACAAGAAATAACACAGATCCATGAAAAGTACCAAGCAAATTGCTTTCTAGAATCGACAATTACTTCCCAAAATTGGCATAAAGGAATATTGAAATCTTCTCAATATTTGATTTTTTGACGAAACTCGTTGTGAAGGTAAATAATAGGCTAATCTGCAAAAATCTCATTTATTCATTTCAAAATTATCCGTTTTAAGTTATCTGAATTAATTGCTAAAAATATCAATTAATTGCAAGTGTAACGTCACGTTTAAAGCATTTTATAAATGTATAACCACGTCAAATTTATGACAATAAATTGGCATAGTTTAATGTAATTTTAATATTGATTAATTAAGTCGACGATTTAATGTAAAATCGTGTTATGTGTTATTAACCTAGATATAGGAGTAAGCGTGCAAGTTGGGACAAAGCACAACTATTTTTTTGAATAATCTCTTTTTGAAAATTGTTAAATTATTGACATAATTTTTAGAATTATTTTACAATAGTGCATATCATCCATTCATAGTAAGACAAATATCCTTTTGAGATCCAAACTCATTTTTTTGAAAATGATTCCTGCCTTCCTCCAATAATTTTTTCTGCATTAGCTCCCAAATAACGAGTGATTGTAGAGACAAAAATCTTTGGGTTCAAGTATATTGATCACAATCTTCAAATTATATTGCATTTTTGGAAAGAAAAAACAATAATACAAATTGACTATTAAATATGAGACGTGTCTGACTATTCGCCTTAGAATATTCTATTCATAGCACTAGTTTCACTTACTATAACCCAACCATATAAATAATGAAAATATTGTCCATGTAGTTACAATTTTAAAAAAAGATCAATCTATTTCATTGAGGATAAACACTTGATCTAATTGGTCAAATTAAACAATTAATTCAGCCTCATTTACGTTTCTATAAAATAATTGAAACATGGTTTAATTGAAGTAATAGAAAATAGAATGCACAAATATTCAACAAGTATATCGGGAAACAAGTTGAAAAAGAAGATGAAAACCCGAATTTGGACTTTTCTTTTCTTGTAGATTTATATAAATTGGAACAAAATTGGAATGATAAATCAATTGTTAGGTTTATTTAATTTGGATGAGTATTGGTATTTTATTATATATAAATAGGCAAACTGAGTTATGTGAGTAACCTTTCGTCTAAAAGAAATGACGGCCCACTCAATCGGCCTAACCCACGGCCCAATAAAGTCGGGCCTTTGGCCCGATAACATGGAGTTAAAAAGTTTCACTAAATTAATTTGAGAGACTCTTCAAGAATATTAGTAGTGCTTTAAAAATCGGAACAAATCACTTGACTCGGATCGGTTCAACTGTGAATCGGCTCATCGTTCGGTCCAATATTATGAATCGAAAAACTTGGTCGATTAAACCATGAATCAGTCTACGACTGAGAAATCACTCAAGATATAAAGTCATTAACATGTATAAACTACTCCATTTATTAGGTTTTTAAATTTTGAGAAATGTGACTATAGGATAAACCAGTATATTCATAATTATTTCGTATAATTATTTTAGAAGATAATTTTTGTGTGAAAAGGAGGCTATGGATAGAACCTCATCAATAAACTAGTCAAATGCCTTCTTCCAAAAAATAACTAGTCAAGGAAAAGAATAATTTAATAACTCTATTTATTGTTTTCTCCAAAGGATTTATCGTTCAATATTTAGTTATTTTTCTGAAGGATTTATTATTTATTTCTTACGCAGATAAATCATTGATCATGAATTAAAGGTTAAGTTCTTCTTTCTTAGTATATCCCACAACATGCAAGAGTTTATTATTCAAACAAAAGAAATTAGTGTACAAATTGGATCATATATAAAAACAAGTAAACGAATGTGCTGCTTCGAAGCTGTTTCTCTATGCTTTCATAATAGAGCTAATTAAAGTATTAAAACCATAAATATCCTCCATATGTAAGCTTCAATATAGTATCTTCTAAATATAAATATTTTATGTGTATATAATCAATTTTTTAACCATGTCGCTTTCATCGATTTTATATTTGTTCGATGTTTATTTTTTTCAGTTATCATATTTTATACTACATCTTTCTCAAGTTTGGTGTGACCATACTTCAGTCAAAATCAAAATTTTCGGACAACCAATCCATAATAGTCAAGCATGCTTATCTAAAATAGCTTCAAATTTAAGAACAATTTTGAAACATAATTTTCTACTCTTTATAAACAAACTTTTCTAAGTATCTAATAAGATATAAAGTGGTTGACAATGACATTGATTAATTTGTAACATGTTTAATAAGTCGGAGGTTCAAGTCAGCCTAGTATGTCTGCGAAAAATCATCATTAACCATTTCTTTTTAAAAAAAATTGCACAATAATCACATGGGTAATCAAATAAATTTTGAAGCAAGAGCTCAGCGCCCGGCCCGGCCCGGGCCAACTCATGCCCGATCGGCACCCAAAATTGACCCAGCTCAAAGTCCGATTTGGTGTTACTATAAGTATCATGCACTTTGAAGGAAAATATCTTACATACTGTATTTACGTAATATAGGTCTTGTGTAAGTGTGATTTTATTTTAGATTTTAAGTTTGTTTACTTTTAAATTGTTATTCGATTTTAATTGTTTGCAGCGTCACGGTGTTTGAACTGATTTTGATTTGTTCCACACTCTTTAAAATTTGAATACTAAATTATAAAATTTCAAATATTTTTATGTCCTACAATAATTTTTTCCAAGCAAATATAATGTTAAGTTGGCGCACAAATGAGAAATTTTGATGCATTAAAAACAAAATATATAATTTTTAATTTAATTTTCAAATTTGCCTAATAAATAGTGTTGTTTATAATAAGTTATATACGAAGTACTAATTTTTATTGAAATAGTTGATTTAAGGTGATTTGGGGTGAGTTATATTACTAACTAACACTTAAATTACTAACTACAACTAAATGATAGGTCTTGAATCATTAAATCAAGGCATTGTGTGTGTTTAATACGTGATCAATCGAGTAATCTTTGTTGAGAGAAGTAGTCTCTTAACATCTGGTGCTTTCATCCTTGAACTAATGGACGAATTTGACAACGGGAACGAGCCGCCGGTGCTCATTGGAGGCAACGCGCAGGAGTTACAAATCGGGTCCTCTCGTCGCAATCTGACGATCGGACGCTGGGATTCGGGCAATCAGCCGTGCCCCCCACCACGAGGGGAAGTTCAGAGCGGTAAACGGCCGGTGGGCAGTGATCAAGCCCCCGACCCGTTATCGCAAGGTTTAGAGCGGATTATGGCCCGCTTTGATCAGATGGAGGTTCGTATGGAGACTTTGGAGAACCCTACACGGTTGGACGGTGTTTCCCCATAGGATGATTATGATTCGGACGATTGGGAGTATGCAGAGTATCGCGAACCACAGACGCGTGCTCGCGATGGGAACCCTAGACGTCAACAGTTAGGGTTTCGTGACCGGGGAAATAATCGTGGCGGCCGTAGGGGCGGATATACCAGGCGCAACGATTACCATCGTGACAGGGAGTTTCAGAGGGACTACAGCCCGGGAGAGAGGCCGGCGTATACCCAACCACGTCGGGCTTCAAGCTGGGATCTCCCCGCAGCGCTGCGATGAGGCAGCCGTAACCAACGCCATTCATCCTGTTGGGACCCACCAGCAAATAGGGCACAACCTTATCACTACCTGGAGAGGGATACATATCATGGGGTTAAGATGAGAGCTCCTCACTTTGATGGTTCGGACGCAACGAACTGGATTTCTCGAGTGGAATATTACTTTGATCACAAATTAATTCCGGAAGAAGACCGCCTACACTATGTGGTAATGTTGTTCGACCCCCCTACGGCGGAATGGGTCTTCAATTATCGCAGCAACAATCGATTCGCCACGTGGCCAGAATTCTTGGATGATGTTCACCACAGATTCGACCCGCAGAGTTTTTGTAACTATATAGGCCCCTTGGCCAAGCTAATGAAGACCAGAACCGTGGGGGAATATCATGAAACTTTCGAAAAATACTTGAAACGGGTGGAAGGCCTCTCAGACTATGCATTAATTCCAATATTTATCGAAGGACTGAAACAGCCACTTCAGGAACAGGTGGAGCTACAACAGCCGCAGACATTGGCCGAGGCGATGGCACTTGCATTATGATTGGAAGCAAATCAGGATCATCAAACGCAGCACGCAGTGTCGTCCAACATGCTCCAGTGGCCAAACCGCGTCTCGCACCAGCCACAGCAGTCGGGAGGGGGTCCGTCGGGCAGCCAGCCGCCGGCAGCGGCAGGAGGTCCATTTACCCGCGACCAGGACCGCGTCAGGATAGCTCCAATCCGAGTTTCCAATGCAGAGAAATCGGAGCAATCACGGAAGGGGTTGTGCTGGCACTGCCCGGAAAAATATTCCCCGGGAAACGTATGTGCGGTAAAATTATTGTGCTATGTAGGAGAAGATGGTGAGGATGAGACGGATGGTAACCAGGGGACACATCAGTTTGATGACCAAGTCATTACGGTAGACATTTCTCATCTGCACGCTTTGACAGACAACAAAAGATCAAAACCGTTTCAAGTAGTGGGAGAGATTGGATCCATGGAGGTCCACATCCTTATCGATACCGGTAGCTCGCACGATTTTCTTTATCCGCAGGTGGTGGAGCTACTATAGTTATCCCTGACTCCGATACAGCCATTTCGCGTGTATGTTGGAAACGACGCATCGTTGGTGTGCTCTCACGTGTCCCGCCGTACCAAGCTCAATATGCAGGGGATTTGTTTTCTGGTTGACCTCCACATTTTGGACATCCATGGACCGGACATCATTTTAGGAATGTCATGGCTGGAGTCAATAGGCCGGGTGAATGCAGATTTTGTGGAAAAGACCTTGGAATTTCAAAAGGACGAGAAACAGATTGTGCTGCGAGGGATCATACCGGGCCTGAAACAAATCTCGCTCCAGTCATTGGTGCTGCTGGCCTCGTATTCACCGGCTCATGAGTTCTACGAGATTGTACCTTTGGACAACGACGACAGAGTGGGGTCTCTCTTATCGGCCGAGACCGAATTTCCCCAAGATTTGCCGGCGCCGGTTCTCCATGTGTTGCAGGCGCACAACCGCATTTTCAATCTGCCGATTGGTATGCCGCCGTGCCAAGCTTTTGACCACAAGATCCATCTGTTGCCCAACACACAACCGGTAAACGTACGACCATATCGCTACCCATACTTTCAAAAGAATGAGATAGAACGAGTGCAGGAGATGTTGGAGCAAGGGATTATTAGTGTCTGTTTTCATCCCCGGTATTGCTAATTCGAAAAAAAGACGGCTCTTTTCGCTTCTGCATTGACTATCGGGCGTTGAACTTGGCAACGATGCTTGATCTTTTCCCAATCCCCACGGTAGATGAGTTATTCGATGAATATGGCAAATCGATATTCTTTACAAAATTGGATATGCGCTAGGGATATCACCAGATCAGGATGCACGAGGCAGACATTTTTAAGACGGTCTTCCGTACTCATGATGGCCATTTCGAGTTCTTGGTGATGCCGTTCGGTCTCACAAATGCACCGTCGACGTTCCAGACCGCAATGAATAATATCTTCCCGCCACTTCTCCGACGATGCGTGATTGTATTTTTCGATGACATTTTGGTGTACAGCCCCACTCCGGAGACCCACTGCGAACACCTAACGGAGGTATTGTCCCTGCTGCACACTCATCAATTTTTCGTGAAGTTGGCGAAGTGCTCTTTTTGCAGCACGACTATGGAGTATCTCGGTCATCTGATTACTGAAGGTCTTCTCAAGGCCGACCCGGCGAAGATAGAGGCGATGACCGCTTGGCCTACACCAAAGAATGTAAAGCAGTTGCGCAGTTTTTTGGGGCTTACAGGTTACTACCGCCGATTCGTGGCTAACTATGCAGTAATCGCGGTGCCTCTGACGGATTTACTGAAGAAGGACTCTTTTGCCTAGCCACCTGTAGCAGGCGCATCGTTCTCGGCCTTGAAGGCCGCTATGGCTACCGCACCAGTATTGAGCTTGCTGGATTTCAACAAGACTTTTTGTGTGGAAACGGATGCGTCAGATGTAGGAATTAGGGCGATGCTCATTCAAGACAGCCACCCGATAGCTTTTTTCAGTCGCAAGTTGGGGCCGCGACGCAGGGTGGTGTCTACATATCATAAGGAGCTATTCGCGATTGTGGAGGCTGTGCAGAAATGGCGACAATATCTATTGGGCATGGAATTTGTGATTCGCAGCGACCAGAAAAGCTTGAAAGAATTACTTCAACAGGTAGTGCAGATGCTGGATCAACAACTTTATGTAAGGAAGCTAATGAGGTATAAATTCCGTATTGAGTATAAGAAGGGGATTACATATCGTGCAGCAGACGCTCTTACCGTTAGCATTCGGTGAGACCAATCTCTGCTAAATTAGCAAAGAGGTTCTATGGTCCCTTTGAGATCTTGCAATGTATTGGACCGGTAGCATACAAGCTACGCCTGCCAGAGGGGAGTAGAATCCATAATGTCTTCCATGTAAGTTTGCTTTGGGTATTTGTGAAGGGTGACGAGACAGTGCCTCTACCTTCCAAATTCAAGGGAGACCGACCGATTGGTCACCCGGTGGCGATCTTGGCCTCTCAAATCTTGTGGTATAATGGGGAGGCAGTAGAACACGTTCTGGTGAGATGGTCCGATGGCAGTGAGTCACCTTCTTGGGAGCTGATGTCGCTGATCCGTAAGCGATTTCCTGATCTTCCCCTTGAGTATATGAAGGTTTCTAAGGGAGGGGGAGTTGTTACGAGCACACCTAGCACACCGGCTGACCAAGAGGAGGAAGCACGAAGTGAAGAGGTATCGTTGGAGGCACCAATGGAGCCGACGCCACCAAGTGAGGAGGATCCGGGGGAACACGTGGAAGATAGGATGAACGAGGTAGTGGTGGAAGGAAGGAAGCTCCGTCCGAAAAAGGGGCTGAAGCCACCAGAGCGTCTACACGACCACGTCGCCAAATATGCGATCGTCGTCGTCAAGAAAGTGCAGTTTAGTTTATTTCCTTATTTAGAGTCGTACCTTTGTTTTCTTATGTTTTTATTATTTTATTTTTGTGCTGAACGTATTATTTAATTTGAGCGAATTATAAGCTCCGTCGGGTTTTCTTTGTTGGTTCTTTCCCGATGAATAGGATTAGGTCGAACTAACCCTAGAGTCCTTAGATTATATATTGGACATTCATTAATTCCGTCTTTCAATTAATGAAGAATTATTTGCCCAAATTACTTGCGTAATAGAACAAACCCTAGTTTAACTGCTGACGGAGGGAGCCTCCGTGCCAGTCGAGAGAGAGTAACCGCCGACCCTATTCGTGGGGTGCCGGAATTGTGTGTGTTTCGTACGTGATCAATCGAGTAATCTTCGTTAAGAGAAGTAGTCTCTTAGCAGGGAGTCAAATCGGATGGAGATATCACGAATTATTTGTATATGGTACTAACAGTTACATGTAATGAGTACGAGTTCAGGTCTAATGTGTGCATGAATATCGAATATTAAGTATTAGGTGATGATGAAGTGCAACTCAATTAACGGAATATTTTACCTCCAATCAATAAGCTGGGGGTTTGAGTTAGCACGAGAGTAGTTGAAAAATTATTATTGATCCTCTTTAAATATCAAAAGAATATCGAATATTAGATACTTCCTCTCCTTTGTCTCCGAAAATCATGAACTACTATTCGCTTTTTAGACCGTGTCTAAAAAGTATGAACTTTCGAGATCGAGATAATATCAAATAGTAGTAGTATTAGTTTTGTCTAATTTCGAGATCGGGATAATACCAAGTAATATTAGTTTTGTCTTATGAATTTTTTACCTTTCTCCGATAACATAATTAACTTGACAATCTAACACCAATTTAATTTTAAAAAATTTATAGTACTACTCCCTCCATCCGTGAAATGTTGTCCAGTTTTGCCATTTCGGTCCGTCCGTGAAATGTTGTCCACTTTGTTTATTTGTTTGTTTTTTTTTTCATTTTTGATAAATGGACCTCACTTTCCACTAACTTATTACACTCATATTCTATTATAAAACTAATATATAAATGTGAGGTCTACATTCTACTATTTTTTTCACCTACTTTTTTCCAAATTTCTTAAAACCGGCCTGAGTCAAATATGGATGACATTTTGCTGTATATTTTATTCTTTTGAAGTATATGCAAAGTGAGTAAGTCACTTCTTTAAAAATGAGTGAAAGATTGAGTTACTCTTCAAAGTAAGATGATAGTAAAAGTATAGAAATTACCACATTATGTAACTTATCGTCATTATTAAATGGATAAAGTTGGTAACTTTTACATGGCTTCAAAAAGGAAAGTTCGCAATAAAAACAAAAAAGACTAAATATAATTTAGAAAAGTTAGTAGCCAAATTATAATTTAATTCAATTTCCACCTGGCACCGCGTTCCCACTTCTCTCTCAGCTTCTCGCTTTCTCTCTGCTCCAAATATCTTTCAGCTCTCAACGTTTGTCTGTCGTCTTCAACCCTTTTCCCCCGCTAAAAAGGGTGTGATTCCGTATAAACCTTCAAACAAATCAATCCAAAACTGCATAAAGCAAAAGATAATGGAATCGGAGAACTAATTTACCAGTTTCACCGGCTCACCAGCTTCCGATTGATGGATTTTGCTCCGTGCGATCACAATGCATCGCCTTCAGAAAATCTTCGCTAGCAGCTCCGAGGGCCGCAGAAGCGACTCCGACTCCGTCTCCAGCGGCAGCTCCAGCTCGAGCCGCCGCGCCGCCGGCTCGAAGCCGAGGCTCGAGCGCCACAACGCGAGGAAGAACATCGACTACTGTTACTCGCCGTCCTCCGGCTCGGCCCCTTCTTCCTCCTCGTCGTCGTACTACACCGCGTCGGAGGAGTCCTTGCGCACGCGCTCGCTCGATTTGTACGGCGGGAGGCGGAGCTTTAGGGTTGAAGGTGTCGACGGCGAGATCGAGATTATGTGCAAAAACCTAGGTTTCTCCGGGGTTGATGATTTCTCTATTTCGCCTGATGAGTATGAAGTGATGAAAGTTAGATCATCTTCTGCTCCAGTCCGTTTCAGCCAGCCAATCGAGAAGGTTAGTGATGGAGCTGTTGAAGTTTCTGGTGATGTTGAGGTTGCTGGCTTGCCAAATAGGGGAATTGGAGTAAGTGATAGCTTAATTAGATGTTCTGGTAACAGCGGTGAAGTAATTAGTGAGAATTCCGAGGGAATTCGTGATTTTAGGGATAAGGCTAATGTTTTTGGTAGTGCAATGGTTGATACTGTGAGGGTAAATGATGGAATTTCAAATGATAATTTGAGTACTAGATCGAACGAATTCCGTGGAAGTGGCATTAAGGGTGTGAGGCCGCCATTTCTCGGCCTGCTGGCGCCACCGCCTTTTATGTCATTACCTGTGATTGACCAAGATTGCTCGACTTGGGATATCTTCCGAAATTTTGGACCAGACGATGGAAGACTGCAGGTCTTGGATGAGCAAGGTCGTTCGGATAGGACTGAGGATGCTGGCGAGGAGGATAAAAGAAGAAGGAGAATGGCAAGGGAAGAAAACTTTGTTCTCTCAGCACCGTGCTCATTCACAGCAAGCTCGAATGATGATGATTCCTCAAGTACTACAACAGACCCTGTATCAAGTGTTTCGCCGAATGGGAGATTTAGACGTGCTATTTCATCTTGGCAGAAGGGTGATCTCTTGGGCAGTGGATCATTTGGATCTGTGTATGAGGGAATTGCTGAGTATGTGTTAATTGCTTTTCCTCTTTACTTTCATAGTTATCACTGCAAAAATAATTGTAGTATTCATCTGAGCACGAAGCCATATGTTCATGTATTTGGGCTGCCATTATTTGTAAATTGGATAGAGTGAGTTAGTGGCTTTCTTGAACACTATACTTTGGGTATTTACATGATTGTGTAAGGTCAGGTGGAATTTTCTTTTTAAAAATCATGATTCTAGGGGACCCCACCCCGGTTGCTGACTGGAGCTTGATCAATGTCTCTTATGAGTATTTAGTAGCATAGTAGATATCCTTTTACTAGCAATTAACATGACGGCATATTATATGTGGCTTATGCTTTGGTCTTGACATGCTTTGCTGCAGTGATGGATTCTTTTTTGCTATCAAGGAAGTATCTTTGCTTGATCAAGGGGGAGAAGGAAAGCAGCGTGTCGCCCAACTTGAACAGGTTTAGTTGCACTTGTAATGATATTGGTCATGAACAATGTAGTCCTTGAGTGTAATAATTGGCTGGTCTTGATATATGTGGAACCTTTTTCTTATAATCATTTTGCAATCTTTTGTGTCTGTCCAGGAAATTGCACTTCTGAGGAAGTTTAAACATGAAAATATTGTCCAGTATTATGGCACAGAGAAGGTAAACTCTTGGCTTTTTGTCTAAAGTTTGTTAGTATGATTACTATTAACATCATGATGTACAGTTTCTGCACTACTATAGTCTATGGATAATGGATTTCATATGCCCCTGCGCTTTTTTTATATACTCATATCTAAAGTACACATGCACGCACACACACATTTTGAGCTGTCAAGTGGCCTATTGTCCTTATATAACCTAAAGAAATAGGTACCAAAAGTTTCATTTCTACTCACCAGTAATATATTTAAGAAGATTTAAAAACTATTAACACCCTCATATTTTTTGTTTTCCTTTAAAAAAAATCCATTTACTTCTGAGATTCTTCATGTAATTTTCTTTTGGAAGCTGCTGTGGAAATATATTGATCCCTTCCTTCTGACATTGCAAAGAAGTTCTTGCATCTCTATACTTATTTTATTTTCTTCATTTTGTAGGATGATTCACATCTCTACATCTTTCTTGAGCTTGTTGTCAAAGGCTCCCTTTTGAGCCTTTACCAGAAATATACCCTCCGAGACTCCGTAGTCTCTGCTTATACAAGACAGATTCTTCATGGTTTAAAATATCTGCATGACCAAGGGGTAGTGCACAGGTAATCACCCATCTTTCTTATTTTACATTTCTGTTTTTTCCAATTGTATGATTTTTCGTCGAAATGTTTTCTTGTGTTTTTACATGTTTTACAATTGTAAAGCATTCATGTTTTCAGTGCATTCTAGCTTGTACTTTGATATGATTTTATCTTGGTTCTTTTAATTCCGGGGCCCTTTTTACGCTCTCAATGCTTTTTAGAGGTTTGGATCTAATTTCATGCAACTCTCTCGTAATTTTATTATTCCTGTGTTGTACAGTTGTACTTTCTGCATTACTAATTATCTTCCCAAAGAGATGTGGTTTCTAGGTTACTGATTTTGAATTCAATACAACATTGATTTTGTACTACTAATGAACTCTTAAGGTGCTTAAGAAAGCATGTGGCGTCTAATTTTGTAGTCCTCATTCCAGTACTCTCATTACGTGTTTTGGTACAGAGACATCAAGTGTGCAAATATACTGGTGCACACTAATGGGTTGGTGAAACTTGCAGATTTTGGTCTTGCAAAGGTTCTGTCTTGTTTTCCCTTCTCTCTCCTTTTAATTGAGACATTTCTCAGCATATGAAACATATGATACAGTGTTTCTCATTGTAACTGACATATCTATGATTCATTGTGCAGGCAACTAAGTTGAATGATGTCAAATCTTGCAAGGGGACGGCATTCTGGATGGCTCCTGAGGTTTGAACTATGAACTGATCATTGAACTATTATTTGTCACCCCTGCCTTGCTACTTAATTTAACATATCCATGCTTAGCCTTTTTAATTTTAATATGTTCTCCCTTATCAATGTAGAGCGACATAGTAATGAAACATTTTTGGTCCTACGATTTATAGTTATCAAACTACATGGCTGCCTGCAGGTAGTTAGGAGCCAGGGCTATGGCCTTGCGGCAGATATATGGAGCCTGGGGTGCACTGTATTGGAGATGCTAACCCGGCGTTTTCCATATGGGGATATGGAATGTGTAAGTTCCTCCTTTTAGATGCTAACCCGGGGTTTTTCAATGTGGGGATATGGATACCTGATTTAATATTGTTCTAACCCATAAAGTCACCTTTTAGATTGTTACTAATAATCTACCTTAAAAACCGTTGTCCCATATAATACAACATGGATTGATTTCTTGGTAGAATAAAGTTGTCAAAATACTCTCTTAAGCAAACTAGTCAAATGAAGTTTGTTGGGTGGCTATCTCTCTCTAAACTCTGTTAAGTAAACACGGTTTTCCCGAGATTGACTGTTCCTTGAAACTACAGATGCCAGCGATGTATAGGATAGGAAAGGGCGAGAGACCACCTATTCCCGATTCTCTTTCCAGCGATGCACGAGATTTCTTACTTAAATGTCTACAAGCTGACCCAAATGTGCGGTCAACAGCTGCCGAGCTCTTGAATCATCCCTTTGTGAAGCGACCACTGCCAGTACCATTGGGATTTGCATCTTCTAATCCTTTCACTGGCTAATATGAGAGTTCAGGTAAACATAGAACCTAAAAATAGCCGACATCTCTCTTGTCATATTGTCACTAGAAACACCCAACTTCATGCATTCAAAAGAAAAGGAGATGATGGTGCTATGCATTTCTAGATAATCTATTGCCATATATGACTAATGCCCCTTTTCCTTTTCTTCCCCAGCAGCACATGTGAACTGCATTTTATTATCTGATATAGTCTGGATGGCTTCGTATTTCTCATAGTTCTCGCCCCGTTGCAGCTGGTCTTTGGGGATTGAAACTGTAGCATTGCATCTTGTAGTTAGAATAGGGGCATTGGAGAGTTTGCAGATCAGTTATTGAGAGTTCACAGTTATTTTTTCTCCCAAGAATCCATGGAGGTGAGTGAGTGAGTAGCACTATAAATTCTCTTTTTCTTTGTTAAGGATAGTGTTATTGATATATTTCAATTTATTAGAGCTGGGGTTGTTCAAGCCCAAAACCCCATAGGCTAGTTAGTTCATTGTATATGGTGTTCCACCTATTATTTGTACAAAATGGTGTAATAAATTTTATTGGTATATGATAAATCATACTGGTTGAAATTGTTTGCACAATTTTGTAATTTTAGTTGAGTAACATTTTGATCATCACGTTCTTGTTGGGTGATTGTTAACACGTAACACTTGGTTCCTTTTTTTTTTTTTTTTTTTTCCATTTTCGTTGTCTGTTTACCTTTATTTTTTGTTGTAGATATTGGACAATTGAAGTTGGACTAATAAGCAATGAATAATAAAATATGCATAATAGATTTTTGAATTTAAATTAATATAGCAAAAATTGAATAATTATACTATAAAGTTATACGTATTGTTGGAAGAATCAAGCTAAAATCAAGGGAGATGCACAAAGATTGTGGAATCAATTAGAAGTATTTTTTCCGGAATTATAGCTAGGGTAAATCATAGAATATCTTACCATACGTAAATATTGGCTCTTCCTATTTAAGCCTGTAACATTCATTCTTGTGTGATACGATTAATATGAATAAAAGATCCTTTCTCAACATGGTATCAGAGCCGTGTACCTTATCTCGGCCAGAAGGCGGAGGATCACCACCGGACCTGAAAATGACAGAAGAAAAAGATGTCAAATACGATGATCAGAAGATTAAAGCCAGCAAGAATGTTGTGGTAGCATTCAAGCTGAATGGGAGGAATTATCCATTATGGGCTCGACTCATGCGAGTCGCTATCGGGAGTAGAAGAGCACTACGGCACATCACCGGAGTGCCAGAACCACCAAAATCGACGGACAAAGGATATCTAGAATGGGAAGAGACCGATCTAGTGGTCTTCTCCTGGATTGTGGACAACATGGAGATCGAGATCGTTACAGACTTTGCGCATCACCAAAGCGCAAAGGCAATTTGGGATAGCCTCGCGGTGACATATCAGAACACGTCGGACTCGTATATGATATACGATTTGGAGGACAAGGCCAGCCGAATCGTCCAGGGAGAGATGGATCTGGAGACCTACTGGAGGACTCTTCACGGAGTATGGATTGAAATCGATCGATGCCAAACCAAGACAATTACTTGCTGTGACAAAGGAATCGGTGAATACCGAACCATTATCAATACCCGACGATTGTACAAGTTCTTGGCTGGATTGAACCCTCAATTCGAGGGAACCCGGAGAGACATTCTGAAAGAAGTCCCGGCGCCACCAGTGGATGTCGCGTACGGATGGATCAAAAGGGAGGCTACCCGGCTGAAGATTATGCCGGCAGCAAACCCCGAACCAACCGGCGCAACGAATGGCGTGGGACTCGGATTTGCAGCCCGAAACGTCCGATTCCCACCCCAACCGGCAACACCCCGTCAAGGACAGAACCCAGCCGCCACCAACAACCGCCGCACGGCCCCCAAACTCGACAAAACCAAGTTATGGTGCTCGAATTGCGGCATGAACAAACATACTCGAGAAACATGCTTCAAGTTAATCGGCTTCCCGGAGTGGTGGGAGGAAAACCAAAAAGGAAAAGCAAAATTGGCCATTGGAATGGAGGAAGGAGGCGGAACAGATACCAGTGTTCGCGGACGAACAGCCGACGGTGGAGGCTCGCGCGACGGCGGCGGCAGGCGAGGGGACGACGTCGGGCAGGCAGCCTTTGCCGGACGGGTCGAAGGGGGAGAGAACGACGGAGGTATCGGGCTAGGGTTTAACAAACCCAGCCCAACTTACTCTTTTAATTCAAGTCCATGCAATTTTCAGAAATTACGGAATTTACCCCGTTTTTTGCATGATGCCCCCTGTGCTTTGCCTATTCCGAAAAAGAACCCCAAAATTGATGATGATTTATATGTGAGCCCTAATAGTTTTGAAATATTGCATAAGTGGCCTGTTGCATGTGCGGTTACAAATACGTCTAGGGAGAGGAATAATCAGTAGATTTTCGACTGTGGGGCCACCGACACTATGACACATGATAAAAATGATTTTGTGAATTTCTGTGGTACTATGAAAAGTCAAATACAACCGCAGATGGGGAATTAACTTCAGTAGAGGGGAGTGGGACAATTGAGATTTCACCGACGTTGAGGCTGTCTAATTGTCTCTATGTTCCGAAACTATCACATAAATTGATGTCTATTAGCCACATGACGAAGGAATTGAATTGCACATTACTAATGCATCCTGATTTTTGTGTATTACAGGATATCAGGACGAGGAGGATAATTGGGCGTGGCACTGAGCGTCAAGGCCTCTACTATGTTGACGAGATGGCTCACCAAGGCAGTGCCGCAATGCTGGCTCACGGATCTGCGACTCGAGACGCTTGGTTGTGGCACAGACGCTTAGGTCATCCATCTCTCGGTTACTTTAAACTGCTTTTTCCTAAATTTTCCCATCTCAAGGATTTTGATTACGAATCGTGTGTTTTGGCAAAAAGCCATAGACAATCTTTTAAATCTTCTGAAACTCGTGTTGCAAGTCTTTTTTCCTTAGTACATGCTGATGTTTGGGGCCCTGCGCCCGTTACTGGTGATCATGGTTTTCGATATTTTTTGCTATTTGTGGATGATTGTTCGAGAATGACATGGGTTTATTTTTTGAAAAACAAATCTGAAGTTTATGAAAAATTTGTCCTTTTTTACAAACTCATTCAAACCCAATTTCAAACAACCATTCAAATTCTTAGATCTGATAATGGGAGGGAGTTTGTAAATCATGACATGTCAAAATTTTTTGTTGATAACGGGTTAGTTCATCAAACCTCATGCCCATATACCCCCGAACAAAATGGAGTAGCTGAGAGAAAGAACATAATCATTATGGAAATAACTCGTGCTTTGTTTTTTGATTCTAATGTTCCGAAATTTTTATGGCCTGAAGCAGTTGCAACTTCTGTTTATTTGGTAAATCGTCTTCCTACAAAAATTTTGAAAATGAAAACCCCTTTACAGTTGTTGTCATCACTAGCCAAGATACCCGAATCTCTTACCCTACCCCTTAGAATATTTGGATGTTCGGTTTATGTCCATGTCCCAAAACACGAGAGAACGAAATTTTCCGCTTGCGCCATTAAATGTGTCTTTTTGGGGTACGGGATAGATCAAAAAGGTTATAGGTGTTTCGATCCGTCATCTAGAAAGATAATAACAACCATGAATTGCAATTTTTTGGAGAGTGAATACTACTATACCAATCTTAGTGGTCAGGGGGAGAGGTGTGAAATTATACCTAGAACAAGTGGACCCCTAAATTGGTTTGTGTCATCACCAAGCGAATCTGTTGTGGAACCAACAGAGATGGTTAGCACTGCCGCCGATCCTGTCTCGTCGACAGTGGAGCCTCCTCGACCGCCGGGCCCTAACGATCCTCCTCCAGTGATATCTGAGGTAATTACTGAAACTGGAGTCAATAGTGCAAATATTCCTAATGACTCTGTCGCAGAACAAGTGGAAAGTGCTGCTGTTGACGGGGATACTGGACAGTACATACTTCCTAATCGAAGCACAAGGGGCATTCCACCTAAGAGGTACAGTCCAGAACGGATATCAAAGAAGAGCAGATATTCAATGGCGAACTTGGCAACCGCAAACATGACAGAAATGGCAAGGGCATTTATGACAGCCCTGTATGATGAAGAAGAAATCCCCAGAACGGCAGAAGAAGCTATGGAAATCCCACATTGGAGAGAGGCAATGCTCGTGGAAATGAGTGCACTAATGAAAAGCAAGACATGGGAGGTGTGTATAAGGCCCGAAGGATCAAGACTAGTGGGGTGCCGATGGGTGTTCACAATCAAAAGGAAGCTAGATGGATCAATTGATCGCTACAAAGCAAGGCTAGTAGCGAAAGGGTACACTCAGACCTACGGAGTTGACTATGCAGAAACGTTTTCACCAGTAGCCAAGATGAGTACTATTCGAGTGTTGTTCTCCATCGCCGCAACAAAGAATTGGCCACTACATCAATTTGACGTTACTAACGCCTTCTTGCATGGAGAGCTTACTCGACCCATTTATATGGAAGCTCCGCCAGGGTTTGAGGGGGAGTTCAAGGCAGGAAAGGTATGTAGACTCAAGAAGACCTTATATGGGTTAAAACAGTCACCCAGGGCATGGTTTGGAAGATTTACAGAAGTAATGAAGAAATATGGGTACAAACAGAGTAACTCAGATCACACTCTGTTTCTGAAGAAGAAGGACGGGAAACTCACATGCTTGATAATCTATGTGGATGATATGATTCTCACCGGGGATGATGAGGAAGAAATAAGGCAATTGAGAGAGAATTTGTTCGCCGAATTTGAAATGAAAGACCTGGGCCTATTGAAATATTTCCTAGGTATCGAAGTAATGCGGTCCAAGAAAGGAATATTCATAAGCCAAAGGAAGTATGTGTTGGATCTCCTGGCCGAAGTGGGAATGCTGGATTGCAAGCCGGCAGAGACTCCAATGATGCAGAATCATGGCCTTCGACTGACTGAAGGGGCCGAACTCACCCACCAAACAAGATATCAACGTCTGGTGGGTAAACTTATCTATCTTTCTCACACTAGACCCGATATTGCATATGTTGTGGGAGTAGTGAGTCAGTTCATGCATAAGCCTCAAGCCGATCACTGGGAAGCAGCCTTGAGGATTGTGCGCTATTTGAAGGGGACACCAGGACATGGGATCTTGTTCGAAAACCATGGGAATTTAGAGGTACATGGGTTCACCGATGCGGACTGGGCTGGGAACCCGAATGATCGAAAGTCGACTGCAGGATATTTTACCTTTGTTGGAGGCAACTTGGTGACTTGACGAAGTAAGAAGCAAAAGGTAGTAGCACTCTCAAGTGCAGAAGCAGAATTTCGTGGGATCAAAAGTGGAGTGACAGAAATCCTATGGTTAAAGAAGTTGTTGACCGAACTTGGCCTAATGTCAAAGGGGCCATGCAAACTCTTTTGTGATAATAAAGCGGCAATCAGCATATCTGAAAATCCGGTACACATGATCGAACAAAGCATGTGGAGACCGACATTTTATCAAGGAGAATATAGAATCAAAGGTGATAGACCTTCCGTTTGTTCGTTCAAAAGATCAGTTAGCAGATATTTTAACAAAGGCCGTGGATGCAAGGAGTTTCGCCGAGGTATTGGGCAAGTTAAAAATGGGAAGTCCCATTGTTTAACTTGAGGGGGAGTGTTGGAAGAATCAAGCTAAAATCAAGGGAGATACACAAAGATTGTGGAATCAATTAGAAGTATTCTTTCCGGAATTATAGCTAGGGTAAATCATAGAATATCTTACCATATGTAAATATTGGCTCTTCCTATTTAAGCCTGTAACATTCATTCTTGTGTGATACGATTAATATGAATAAAAGATCCTTTCTCAACACGTATAATTAAATTTGGATCCATATGTGATTAACCGATAAAAATGTCATAAGCAACGTAAATATATACACGTGAAATTCGACACCATAAAATCCAATATTAACAAAAAAAACCCACTCAAAAGCCCATATTAACAAAATGACCCCCCTGAGAATCCAGTAATATTCGATTTGTGTACCCACAATGACGATGATCGCTACTGAAGGAGGTGGTTATCGTGTGTGAAGAGCGACAAAGGCGGAAGAGAGAGAGACAGAGTGTTCCGGTCTTCTCTCGCAACCCTAAAATTCCAACCAATTTACTTCCATACTTGTACGGTATAAAAACTCGACGAAACCCCCATTTCCACAATCTTCACCCTATAACCGCGCGCATCTATCGCGGTTCTCTCTATTTATTCACATCAAAGGTAACTCGCGCCTTCAATTTTGTTGGAAATACATTTGGATTTGATGTATAATGAATCTGGACATGTATGATCCGGAATGAAATTCGAATTTAGATGCGTTGATTTTTGCGAGCGTCGAATTTCGGTGTTTTTTGGTTAGGTATTTCCAATGCGGCTTTATACTTACAGTGAGGTAGTTTCTATTTAACATCACACTAATTGAATTTGTTCTGTTGTTTATGCTTTGTAAATTATAGCAGTTTCATCAATATTCAGCCAAAAAACATCAGATGCTGCTGCAATTTTCCAGTTTATTTAAATTTTCATGATGTTAGGGGTGAAATGCTATTCATCTGCTGTTTCTGATGATTTACAGATGGATTAGTTTGATTTTATCACCAGAAAACTGTAAATGTTAGTTTTGGAGTATTATAAATTTCTTAAAATTAATGTTGAAGATGGTATGTGGAACATGTGATGAACAGCTCTGTTTTGTTATGGCTATGCATATTCCTCTAATTATGTAAAATCTGGTAGCTATGTAGTTTGTTTAGCATTGTATAGCTTATTACTGATTGCCTCGTTTGATTCGTTATTGTTCGTGTACCTAGTTTATCTGTTGAGGGTGTTGGGTTCATCAAAGATTGGATTGACAATGGCCAAATCGAAGAAGCTGGAGAGGAGATCGGACTCCCAGCACCATATAGTAGGCCTGCGTAAGCTGTCATCTAGGTGCACGAAGGTCTGTGGAGACGCCCACAATGGGAAAAAAGCATCCGAAAAGAAGGAGTGGGAAGATTGCAGAATGCTCGGTCTGCTTGGAGTTTCCTCACAACGCTGTTCTCTTGCTCTGTTCCTCGTATGACAAGGGCTGTCGTCCTTACATGTGCGCTACTAGCCAGCGCTACTCCAATTGTCTTGAGCAGTACACGAAGGTCACCCCGGACTGGAGCTCAAAAACATGGAAAACAACTTCAGCTGCCTCTGAACTCTCCGGGATTTTGTGCCCCCTTTGCCGCGGCCAGGTGAAAGGCTGGACTGTGGTGGCGCCCGCGCGGAGATATCTCAATTCAAAGAAGAGGGCCTGCGTGCAGGAAGGCTGCTCGTTCGTGGGCCGCTACAAAGAGCTTAGGAAACACGTCAAGTTAGAGCACCCTCTGGCCCGCCCCCGGGATGTCGACCCTTTGCACGCTGAGAAGTGGAAAAAGCTCGAGAACGAGAGGGACATCAGCGACGTGATCAGCACGATCCGATCCACCATGCCTGGGGCGATTGTCGTTGGTGACTACGTGATTGAGAGGGGCCGTCACAGTTACAGGGACTACGACGATTATGATGATTTGGACGATGATGATGACAGTACTGATGATGATGATATGGACGACTTGAGGTTCAGCGGACCATCGTACGGCGGGCGGTGGGATAGCGGAGCTCGAGTTGCAGCACCCGACAGGCGCCATCGTCCTCCCGGGCAACGGGCGAGATTATTCGCGCAACGGATTACGGGGAGGCTCAGAGGGCAAGGCAGGTAAAGTGGTTGGTTTGGAAGGAAATTTAGATTGTTTTTGCATTAGTATGTATTATTGGGTAGTGAAAAGTTTATTGTTGGTTTTTGTTAGTTTTGTACAACGCCGCTTTGCTGATCGTAGTTCCTTTCCACTTAACATAATCCTCAAATATGAAAAAGAAAGATAGAAAGAAAAGCATGTAACAGTATTAATCTACATGATTTTCTTTTTGGTGCTATTTTATTATATCTGTCATCTTCAAAATTTCTATCTTTTGTTCCCTTTTTGTGATTCAATATATATTTTTGGGTTAATTATCAAATCTCTGATTTATAGTGATTTTATTAGGTTAGTGATTTTATCAATCTAGCATGATCTTTAAAATTTATAAATTCTCTCTTAATTTCAGCGTCAATTTATCAAAATCCTATCCTAACCTTTCCATTCGTTTTTCATATAATCATTTTTTAAAAGTAAAAATTAAGTGAAATATTAATATCTGGCATTCAACCTCTTTTTTTTCGAAGCAAAATAATACTCTAGATGGAGTACTTCACTATATATTTTGGGCCTTAGAAAAGGACTTCACATACATAGTGGGATGCAATTTTGATCCCATCTAATTATTTTGTGGGCCATTCTGGTGAAGAAAGCCTAGTAACTTCATTCCAATGTTTTAAAAACTGGACCAATAAGCGAACCGGCGATGCTACTGGTTCATAGTTCAATTGGTCCAATCGGTTGAACCACTAGTCGGACCGAATACTGTAGATAATTAAATATACTCCATCTGTCCCATTGAAAATGAAACGTTTTCCTTTTTTGATTGTCCCATTAAAAATGAAACGTTTCCTAAAATGGAAACAACTCTATCTCTATTTTTTCATCTCTCTTACTTTATTCTCTCTTCACTAACACACAAAACAACACTATATAAAATCCCGTGCCGATTCCCAAATGTTGCATATTTACAATTTAATATATGATAAAATATTGTATTAATTACACATTACAAAAAAATAAATCATATATATCTCTAAATATAAATTTTTTATCATCAAATATAAACTATTATACAAAAATGATTAAATTATAGTATTAACATATGTATATATATCATATACAAACATTAAATTTTAATTATAGATAAAAATATAATTAAAACTTAGAAATGATAAATATAATTTCATTAGTGTAGATAAATAAAACTATATTGTCAGTCAATATTTCATAATTTGCATTTATATCGAACAAGAAATTATTCCTAGGTCAAACTGTTTCAGTAAAACTTTTTATCAGTCAAGATCCACTAGATCTATCCTTTGGTTGTTTGCTCAAATCATAAAATATGCACATATCATTCAATAGTACTATTGATAATTTAACATATTATTGATTAATTACAATCATCTTCACTGTCCTGTTTATAATTTATGAGCTGTATACAAACATTCAATGTACATAAATTTTTTCCCCCATTTTTAATCTTTAATTTCTACTAACTATGACAGTTATCCTGTGATGCAAAAACTCGAAATCATACAACGTAACCCCTTTCAGGAAATTTCATGTCTCTATAGCATTATTTTAAATCAAGATTCTTCAATATAAAAATTATTGTATTTCTACACCATTCTTTATGCAGATCATTGGAGGGTTACTAGTCTCTCTCTACCCTAGTTGGTGGGAGCTTCATAATGTTAGTTTATTAAGTCTATCAATTTAAAAAAAAATTTGAAAGAGCAATTAATTGGACAGATCTAGCTAGCTATTTAGTAGGAGTAATTTATAACTATGAGAATCTTTTTTTTCTTTCTTTCTTTTTTATTTGGGAATCTGGCCAATTAGATTCCTATGGAATCACTTACACACCATTGATTTGATCCAACGCAACCTTTTTGGGTGGATACTTTGAATTTAATTTTTCAATTTGAAAAACATAGTATTACATCTAGATTCATTGATCAATCCTACAAGATCAATGTCGCATAATCTTTGTTGATTTGGTGAGGTGTGAAAAAGGGCCTTTTCCATGTGAATTGATTCCTAGGTTTTTCATCCCAAACAAAAACCTTACATTTCATTGGTGGAATAAAATCCCTTTTTGAATCATTGATGGAATATTGATGTTTTCATCATCACTTCCACCCCTTTTCTCTATAACTTGTCTTTCGCTTTCTTATGGAAATCAAGGGCACTCACGAGCCTTGCTACAAATTTGGATCAAACTATACCATTCACGTGTCACATAAAAGCTAGACCCAAACACTCATTACGAGCTTTCAGTTCTTTCACACTGATTTGTGATGGTTATATTTTATTTTTAGTTTCAATTGCCAACAGAATCTACGTACCAAAACAGAACTAAATCACAAAAACAGTTATAATAGAATTTTTTTTATCAAAATTCAATATTTTCAAACAAATTGGTGGTGCCACATGGCACTCGTGGATTTGTCAATTCCATGCGGCTTTGACCGTTCTATAGTCCGCACAAGCGACTCAATCCACAATCTGAGTGCTCCCCTTCAAGGCTACAAGACACGATCCATGCCTCATGCCCACTCAAATATTATCAACAGCCCTAATTACTTGAACCATCTTGATTCAAGTCTTTCTTTTCATAAATAGAGCTATCTAATAAATGAAATATCGATCCAAGGGGCCAAAGATTTTTTAACACTCCAATGAGAAAATAAAGGAATATGAATAAATTTCAAACAGAAATACATTATACAAAAATTATATACGATTGGGAACATGCATAAACGGTGTGAATTTAATGCATGAACCTTTTTAGATTTTTCTTTATTTGATAATATCTTATTTTCGATGTTTTAGATTTCGGTAGTAATTAAGAAAATTCTATTGATATTATATATGAGTTGGGGTCCAAACTTTATGTGGAGTGCGAAAAGATGCGAAGATAAAGACTTTTTTGTAAGCAAGAGCCACTTAACTTTCATGAAATTATGTGTAGATTATATTGACTTAATAACAATGACCACTATATATAATTAAGACGTCATAAAGATATATAATGCTATATTCCTTTTCCTTCGTTCATAAATTATTGCCGACTTTTTTTCTTGTTATAGGTGTATTAAGAATTGATTCCACAATTTGGGCTTACATAATGTTGTTGGAATATACACCATTTTATAAAATTGGTTAGGTGATTTCACTAATAAATATGGATGATGTATAGTAAAGATTTGTTGATTAATTCCTCTTTTTAATTTTTTGAGTTATAACTCACACGTATTCCACACACATAAACATAAATAGAGAAATATTCCTATTTTTTCGAGTTATAACTCAATTCCCGACATATTGGTTAAAGAGAAACGTCTTACCGCTTCTTCGCGAACTAAATCCACGTACTAATTAAGATTTAGGTATATACTATATCATTAAGCTATGTCAAACACTGAAGTCGGAGTATGTTTGGGAAGAGCATCTAGCAAGAGATTACGAAAATATTTTAGATGTAGGTTTTCAAATAATTAAACTATACTATTTGGAGTATAAAAGATTCTTGGACATTTTTTATAATCTCGTTTGGTGTACTATTTTCTATTTAATTTGATTGCCACATTTTTTTAAATTTTTTTGAAGGATTACATGATATAAAATTCTAACACTCTCTCTTAACTAAATACTTATAAGATATAGTAGTACCTATATAGATAAAAAATATGCTGTCCCAATTTTTATACGGTCTACTTGGAACCTTTTTTTATGTAAAAGCAAACGAGATATGAAATAATATAGGAAATTTTATCCCTTTCTTATACCAACACATTCCTAGGAAAAAAATGAATTGCATATATGTATATGAAGTCTAAAATAACAACAAATCAAAATTTGATTTATTTTTACTACGAGATTAAAAAAAATTATATCTCACACGTTGGGGGTAAGAAAGGAAGGCCAATGATCATAAGAGAGACATGTTTAGGGCACTTTAACGGCGTGCTCATGCATTTCCACAGTGTGCGCACACACATATTTTAATCTTATGCGTGCATAACGCTTTACATGCTATATTGTGTAAATATACATGAGACCCTACCTGTCACACAATATACACAAATAATGAGTTTATTATGTTTTTGTGTTGTCATGTCAAAATATCTTTCATGCAAATTTCTTACAAGCCTTTGTTGCCTTTCTACTTTATTAAACTGCAATATGTATTTAGATTTATAAACATCGATTTAGATAATGTCTATCTTCATAATTATGCATGTATATACATATAAATTGCTTAACTTTTTAAATGGCTAACTCTACTAAATCATCAACGCAGTGTATTAAAAATGTAAATACATAATGTCAACACAGTATATTAAAATGTCAGCAAAACTATGTGTTGATATTTTAATGTCATCGTGTTCACATTTTTAATATATTGTGTTGGTGATTTAGCAGGGTTAGCACTTATAAAGTTAGCAATTGATCACACCTCATAAAGAGATATGTGATTATACCAAAACTAAAGCAAGATTTCAAGTGAAAAAAGAGATTGATTTGGAAATGAACACACACACACGGTGTTATATTTTTGTATCTATGGATGAAATTCACTTTCACAACTAGACAAAGTTTTGTCCTTGTCTAGGATTGGGGGGAAGGACATAGTTTGGTTTTATATGAACCAAGGTCCAACTATTTAATTATTAACACTTTAAATAAATAAAAATAAATTTCTTATAGTATATCGTAGTATTTGGTATTTTTATTCCACTACCCGCACGCCCACATAAATACAGTAGTAGTATTTTTTCTGCAAGTAATTTTTGTTGTTGAATAATTTTATTCAAATATTTAATATTCTGCCAGTAGTTTCTAGAATAGTCTATTAGTTCTACCTTTTTTAGTTACTTAAATGAGAGAAGTAGTAAGCTGAAAATTGTAGATAATCTCACGTACAACATTAATCGATGAAAAAATTGGAAACTAAAGCAAACCCCAAATATTTTTAGTGAGATTGATTTAATTTTTTAATAATCTAAAAATATGAATTATTTTCTATATGAAAATTAATTCCTCACTTCGTTCTTCACATTTTCATTCATTTTTTCTTCTATCATTATTTTTAATTTTAATTTTTTTTCTTTTTTTGGATATTCTCCCACTGTGTTCGGTATAATTCTTGATCAACTTAGTTACGAAACCACTTATGCAATGCACAATCACTGATATAATAAGCTTTACCAAGCAAGCTTGTCGGTTAATACCACCAAATTTAGGCTGATGCCCAATTATTTAATTTTCATGGTTTGCATTAAATTCAAGTGTTTTTATTTATTTATTCATAAATTAATTTAATTGAAATTATAAATAAAAATAGAATAGAAAATAAGAAATAAATAAAGTAGATGAACAATTAAAGTGCTCAACTTCTTATTGATCAAGAATCATGAGGGCTTATCAGGAGGATATGATGTGAATAGTATGTCGATCAATTTTCTTATGGCTAAAGAGTTGTGGAATGATCTAACGCATATATTTCAGTTCAAACAAATTATACACCGTATACGATGCATATAAGTACTTATTGAGTGTGAGAAATGAGATTATAGAAAATGGTGACAAGAATTGTGGATGGTCTAATACATCCACGTTCAGTTCAAACAAACTATACACTGTATCCATACTCCCTCGAGAAGATAAGAGAAAATAATGAACTGAATTGTGGCATCTCTGATATATATGCATCAATTCAAATAAATAATGCCACAAAAATTAGTCTCAAACTATGGAAAGTTACTCTTAACTTATTCCTCATTTTTTTAATCTCCAATTTTATCCATATTTTCTCTTCCTCTCTCCTACTTAACTCACTTTATCTCTTTCTCTCTTACACTTTACCAATTATTAAAATTCATGATGTTCACCAGTGTAACTATTTTTTTATGGACGGATAGAGTACACCGTATACAACACATACGCATACTCGCAAAGAAAGAGTAAGAGAAAATGGGGTGAATAGAATTGAGTCTAATAAATTTACGTCGGTTCAAACAAATTATACACCGTATACACGTTTCCGCGTATTCCCCAAGAGATATGAGAGAGAATGGTGAACAAATACCAAGGTGACTCCATGATTCACGAAAAGGCCAATGTCTCTTGACCTCATGGGCTTCAATTAGCCGCCCCCGGTTGAGAATTCTGCCCCTTTCTATTTTGTGTTACCCTATTGTTTCATGTGCCTTTGTTACTCATCATTTTACACCCAATTTTGTTGGCTATTGGGATTCCCATGCGCCACTTCTCAACCCTAATTTTTCATCTTGCCCCTTTTTTTTATTTATCTAAATTCAATTTCAATTTTCACACCTTCCCCTTTTCTACACAAATCTAAGTTCTCCCCCCCTTTATTATTAGTATCACCCCAACCAAACCCACCATTTAGCACATAATCAATTATATTTTTATTTCCATAATCAATGATTAGGGCTAATTAAATAGTCTAATTGTATACGATAATGCCACCATTAGATGATCCCTTGTTTAATTAATGAGGCTAATTGTGATGGTTGTGGTTTTGATATGACTTATTTATAAAATTTATACTCTATTTTAAGAAAAAAATTGTTTGATACACGTACGATCATTTTTATAATATAATCTTGTATTATGAGGAGAGAATTAGTCGTATATATAGTGTAAGTAATTATTAAAAATGAATTGTGATTAAAAAAATGAGTAGAAAATGAGCCCTAGTTATTAAGGGAAAGTGTATATTTTCTATGAATGTATTTTTTTTGGCTGAATGAAGTATTTTATCGTTTTATGAAAATATTAATTGGTCATTGTTGAAATAAAAATTGGAAAGACGAAATGCGACATTATGGTCCAACTATTTAGATTTATGAATTTTTTTCCGTGTCTAACAAAACTTAATTAAATATTTTTTTGTACCGTTAAACGTGGAATATTACAAGTCAATTTGGATTTGCCTTTCTCCATTTGGTTTGAAAACTATGTGGTTGTAAATTGGTTGTATTATATACTCCATCTTCAGAACAATTCATATTAACGAAAGATTATATGGATAATTGTGATATGACTTTTAAAACGCAGGCAAAATCGAAATATTACAAAGTTATTGACAATTATCCCATTAAAATACGATTATTTGTTTAAAGCAAATAATAATTTTTTTCTGATGGAATTAATTAAAAGAAATATGCAAAAATCATTTAGTCCGTGCATCAATCTTTATTCATAATCCAAGGAGTCACGTTTTTGTTTCCGTTTTGAATAATTGAATTTCATTTATATTAGTTCTACTAGCATGTACATAATATAGTATATTCGAAATTGGTACATATATCTATTTATTTATGTACTTTTAGCAAATAGTACATTTCTTTGTTGGTTCAACAACACAAGATGTTCCCCTTATAAAAATGAAAACATAAAAGTAACTTTTATGTTATAATTCATGATGACTCGATAACATATGTATTATGTATGAATGTGCATGGGTGTATTTAAATAATCCTGTGTTAAAAGCAAGATTTGGCTCAATAGATTAAGGTTTTCTTTAGAGGTTACTATAATTTGATGGGAAAGTTGTAAGTGAGACGATTTCATGATCAGTTTTAATATTGTGTCTTTTAATACAAAAGAAATACTCAAAGTTAAATTTTGACAAATAATACTAAAATAATGAAATTAATGAATCAATAAAATAATTTTTTAATCTAAATTAATCACTATAGAAGGAAAACAGCAAACAAATTAATACAAGAAAATAGAGTAAAAAGACATCATACATCTTAAATAACTAAATTATAGTCCTAAATTGTGTTAATATATAGATTTCGAGAACTAAACAATGAGTTATATTACGTGCGACGGTTCAAGAATCTAAGAGCATCTACAACGGTGGACGGCGGCCCAACGTCCGTCCGTGCCAGCGGCGAGGACGCATACCGCTGCCGCTGGCACGGCGCTGCTCGATGCATCGAGCAGCGCCGTGCCAGCGAGCAGGCGACGTGGCGGCTTACGATTGGGCAACGGCTATGCCCAATCCCAAAATGATATAAAATTATTTTAAATTATATAAAATGATAAAAAAAAATTATTTCCAAATCCAAAAATATGGCCTTTTTTCCCGTTTTTTCTGAATTTTTGAATTTTTTTATTTTTTTCCCCAAAATCATCTATAAATACACACATTCATCATCCATTTATCACATCAAATCATCTCTCATTCATCTGTCATTCATAATTCTCATACAAACTATCAACACATTCATCCCTCACTCAAAACCTCAAATGGATTTCACCCATATTATGGCGGAAGCGGAGCGCGAAGAACAAGAATACTACGAACAACATCTTGCCGCTTACGAAGCATACGTCGCGGCGAATACCCCCGCTCCTCCTCATCAACGAACCAGATCAAATCGTCGGTGGTCGACTTTCGTGAAGACGTTCAACAACCTGCACGACCCGAGACGGGTTCTTTTTGAGCAGCGTCAAGAGTCCGCACGGAAAGACGTCGAAAGAGCTTTCGGGGTCCTTCAAGCCCGATTCAACATTGTTAAGTCCCCGGCTCGGCTATGGTACGTGAATAATATCTCCGACATCATGTTCACGTGTATTATCTTACACAACATGATTATAGCCGACGAAGGGCCGAGGGCGGCTAGCTTCTACGATGAGGACGAAGCCGGAAGCTCAACAGCGAGGTCTCCCCCACGCCGAGGCGAGCATACGAAGGTTGGCCAGAGAATCGAGACAAGGCACACAATGCGCGATACCCGAATCCACAATCAACTACAAGAAGACCTAATCAAACACATGTGGGCGAAATTCGGCAACGCTTAGTGGTTTTTTTAATTTTAGTATTTTAATTATGTAATTTTTAATTTTTAGGATTTTAATTATGTCATTTTTATTTTATTTGTCATTTGTAATATTATTTAGGTTTTTTTAATGAATTTTAGTATTATTGAAATATTTTTGTTTAATTGAATTTTAAATTAATTGTGCTCGTCCTTGCGATAGAGCACAGCTGTGGGTGTTGTGCTCTTGCCAGAGAGAGCAGGCAGAAAAAGTGGGGCCGGGCCCACAACCGTGCCGCTGGCAAGAGCACGGTTGTGGATGCTCTAATAAGAGTATGATTAAACAAAATATTAATAAATTATGATAATGAGTTAGATATGGATTTGATCTTGATGTTACCCTATTTTGTGATATTTGACATGTTATAAAGATAGTCTTACACAAGTATTATACTCCATATTTGATGTCAGTGCTTTTCTAAGTAATTTTGCTCTCACCAAGAAAACTTATATTATTAATAATGGTCCAGCAAGTTCTAAAACAGAAACCATAAATTATAACTAAAAGAAAAAAAAAGAAATACATGCTTTAGTACATTATTTTAGCAAGAAAACAAGGAACAATATTACCCTTATATATGTAGATTAATGATGTTTATCAATCCAAGACTTTTTTTAATAGTTTTCGATTTTCAGTTTCTTATTGTTGCAACTTATATTACGTCATAATTTTCTACCAAAAAAATAAAATGCAATTAAAAAGATAATTAATGACCACCACCTACTTATCGATTCAACTGAGGTCTAAGGTCGATCAATTTATTGTAGGCTCATCAGGGCAGGATAACTTTGTTAAATTCAACATTCGAAGATACCACTAACCCGTCGCTACCTTCACAATCCCTTAAGTTGAGGTTCATTTACATTCTTTGTTATTGTTCATTGCTAGCAAGGGCCGTCACACTTCCTCCTCCTTCTAACGCTGACAACAACCTTTTTTCATTGTGTTTGATCTCATGAATTTTATTTCTTAGATCCGCCGTGAGACACCTGCAATACTATCTATAAACACATGAAAAAAAACTCCAAACAATAAAATGATGATAATTATGACATTATGAAGAAAATTTAAAATAATAAAATATTCTAATTACGTCATTGTGTGCGACAGATCTGAAATATTCTTCAACAAATTCATTAACACACACTTACAAAATTACGTTTATTCCAATATAATTAATTATTAGTACTATTAACCAAGGGTTGGCAGTCAAGAAATTAAAGTGCAACCATCTTTATGAAAAAGCAATATTATTTATTTAAACATATACATTAACAAAGGAGGTCTTATCTGAGGCTGGATTTACCACAATTCTTTTGCTGGATTTTGACTTCTCGTGGCGGCACGAAGTTTCCATAAATATTTAAGATAAATTGATTCCAACATTTAATTAATATAATACATGTACACGTGTCGACATAATAAAAAAATTGTCACGAACGAATATATTTCCAGATTAAGATAAACAGCTTAGAGGGCAAAAAATGAGAGACTAGTGAAACAAATGGCTACTTTTTTTGACACAAAAGTAGTGATATTCTATGCGTGAGTGGAATCTATTGTTTCGTAAATAATTAAATTAGATCTATAATAAGAGTTAATTATTGTGTGCAAGTCTCTTCTATTAATGGTTTCGCGAATCAATTTGAATTAAGAAATTATACTATGTAAAGTCTTAGTTCTTAAAATGGCAAAGAAGAATAATTGATTTATACTTATATTACACATAACCCTTTCCTATGAAAACAAAAAATTTGAAAGTAAGACACCAAAAATTAAAAATTGCGTGGCTAAGTTAAGTTGCACCATAAGCTCACAATGTTGTACATTTCCAACCACGTAGCAACAACTCTCTGTAAAGGTAAAACTGCTCTCTTAGGAATATTAATATAAAAAAGGGATTAATTTTAAAATGTTATCTAAAGGTTTGAAATTGATCAAATTGTTGCTATTTGGCAGTCTATCAACATCTATATCATGAAATGTTGGTTGTTATGTGGCTGTAACTAAAAACTATGGTCACAATTTAGCAGCTGTCTTCCCCACTGATCCATAGCTTCACTTCAACTTGCACCCTACCCCACCCCACCCCACCCCATATATTTCAAATATCCAATTTCCTAAATATTACTGTATCTCTGTATGAAACATCCATTCATCATCCAATTAGCAAGTTGGTTTCTCCACTCTCAACATTTAGGACATTATTCAATTCAAGATTAAATAAAATAAAAATATTTTTAATAAAACGAGATTCAGTTGGTAAGATTTTCACCATTAACCTTAAGTCCTTACCCAGTGAGTAAAGGTTTGCATTATCTAGAAGGGATTAGGGAGAGATTCAGTTGGTAAGACATTTCATCCTTAACCTGTGAGTAAAGGTTTGTGTTATCGAGAAGGGATTAGGGAGCGATTGAGAGAGATAAAAATACAAAAAAAATAAAAAAGATAATATAACATCTCATGTTGTATAATCTATATTGAGAGACAATGCAAAACCTTAGCTACTATTAATGAATTTATTGATCTATCAACATACTACTATGAAAATGTGCATTTATTTTTACAAATTTTATATACCAATAAATATTATTTATAATTTACGTAGATAGACTAAAAAAAAAATCTAAGACTTAAAATGATATTTTAACAAGAATAGCATATCAAATTTGAGTGATGTCACTCTTGACAAAAAGTTATGGCTGGAATAAATGGGCCCCATTACCCTAAGGTTTGGACAATATATTTCATTGAATAGAACCAATTCCCCTTCTATATAAACCACTCAACTAGTCCCAAACTTTTCGAACAAAGAAAAATTCAATTTCTTAAACAACAAAAATTTCCCAAATTGTGGAGAGAAAAATTTCTTAAACCACTCTCCCTCTCCATAATCACTCCGCCACCGGTCCTTCATGGCGGCCTCCGTCGAAAACCGGCAATTCCCCCACCTCGAACCGGGCCTATCCGGCATCGGCCGGCCCCTCAAACCCGTCCGACCGCCCAACACCGGCCCGGTTTTCCACCCACAAATAAACCGGCAATCTCACCAATGGCAATGCCAAACCGGAATTCTCTCCAGCGACGAAGATGACGACGACAACGAGAGCTACTCCCTCCTCATAAAGAAGGGCAACGCTGAGCTCGAGCCGTCGGTCCTGGACTCGAGAGACGAGCACACGGCCGACAACTGGATCGAGCGCAACCCGTCCCTCGTCCGGCTCACCGAAAGCACCCTTCAACGCGGAGGCGCCGCTCCCCCGCCTCATGCACCACGGCTTCATCACGCCGGTCCCCCTCCACTACGTCCGCAACCACGGCGCCGTCCCAAAGGCGTCCTGGGATGACTGGTGTGTGGAGATAACCGGACTGGTCAAAAAACCGGTCCGGTTAACCATGCACCAGTCACAGAGTTCCCGAGCCGCGAGCTCCCGGTCAGCCTCGTCTGCGCCGGGAACCGCCGCAAGGAGCAGAACATGGTCAAGCAGACCATCGGCTTCAACTGGGGCGCGGCCGGCGTCTCCACCTCAGTCTGGCGTGGCGTGCCCCTACGCGCTGTTTTAAAGCGCGCAGGGATCATGAACCGGAAAAAGGGCGCGCTCAACGTCTGCTTCGAAGGGGCCGAGGATCTCCCTGGCGGAGGAGGTTCCAAATACGGGAACTCCTGTCCAGGGAGATGGCCATGGATCCGCGAGAGACATATACTCGCTAAAGTGCAGAATGCGAGCGTCTCTCGCCGGATCATGGATCCGGTTAAGGATGATAATCCCGGATTTATCGGGGGTTGGAATGGTCAAGTGGTTGAGGAGGAGTATTGGGACTCGAAAGAACGGACAATTACTATCATTTAAAGATAATAGAGTTCTTCCTTCTCATGTTGATGCCGAACTCGCAAATGTTTTTACTGAAGGTCCGAGTTCATATTTCAATCTCGTATTTTATTTCATCAGTACATAAAAAGATA